>NW_028257479.1:0-97622 GCF_982258835.1 Parasteatoda tepidariorum
ATGCGAAATAAAGTGTTCTGAGAAGCTTAAAATGAGGAAATAAGCGTTCTAAAATGCTTTTAAAATTCAAAGACATTTTTCTATGCTAACTAACGGCACGGTATCGGACCTTAATATTGACCTATAATTTTTAAATTGGACCACCTATTATATTACAGGGTAATAGTGTACCCTACCACAGGAAATAATTATAGGTCAATTAGGGGGTACACAGCGTGACCCTAAAGTTTACTATGTATGCCTATGCGAAATAAAGTGTTCTGAGAAGCTTAAAATGAAGAAATAAGCGTTCTAAAATGCTTTAAAAATTCAAAGACATCTTTCAATGGTTAACTAACGCAAGGCGCAATATCAAACCTTAATATTGACCCATAATATTTAAATTGAACAAGGTATTGTATTACAGGGTAATAGTGTACCCTACCACAGGAAATAATTATAGGTCAATTAGGGGGTACACTATGTATATTTTAAATAGTGCATTAAAACAAGGAAATACGAAGACATTTTTCAATGTTAACTAACGGCACGGTATCGGAACTTAATATTGACCTATAATTTTTACATTGGACCACGTATTATATTACAGGGTAATAGTGTACCCTACCACAGGAATTAATTATAGGTCATTTAGGGGGTACACAGCGTGACCCTAAATTTTACTATGTATGCCTATGCGAAATAAAGTGTTCTGAGAAGCTTAAAATGAGGAAATAAGCGTTCTAAAATGCTTTAAAAATTCAAAGACATTTTTCTATGTTAACTAACGGCACGGTATCGGATCTTAATATTGACCTATAATTTTTAAATTGGACCACGTATTATATTACAGGGTAATAATGTACCCTACCACAGGAAATAATTATAGGTCATTTAGGGGGTACACAGTGTGACCCTAAATTTTACTATGTATGCCTATGCGAAATAGAGTGTTCTGAGATGCTTAAAATGAAGAAATAAGCGTTCTAAAATGCTTTAAAAATTCAAAGACATCTTTCAATGGTTAACTAACGCAAGGCGCAATATCAGACCTTAATATTGACCCATAATATTTAAATTGGACCAGGTATTATATTACAGGGTAATAGTGTACCCTACCACAGGAAATAATTATAGGTCAATTAGGGGGTACACTATGTATATTTTAAATAGTGCATTAAAACAAGGAAATACGAAGACACTTTTCTATGTTAACTAACGGCACGGTATCGGACCTTAATATTGACCCATAATTTTTAAATTGGACCACATATTATATTACAGGGTAATAGTGTACCCTACCACAGGAAATAATTATAGGTCAATTAGGGGGTACACAGTGTGACCCTAAAGTTTACTATGTATGCCTATGCGAAATAAAGTGTTCTGAGAAGCTTAAAATGAGGAAATAAGCGTTCTAAAATGCTTTAAAAATTCAAAGACATTTTTCTATGCTAACTAACGGCACGGTATCGGACCTTAATATTGACCTATAATTTTTAAATTGGACCACGTATTATATTACAGGGTAATAGTGTACCCTACCACAGGAAATATTTATAGGTCATTTAGGGGGTTCACAGCGTGACCCTAAATTTTACTATGTATGCTTATGCGAAATAGAGTGTTCTGAGAAGCTTAAAATGAAGAAATAAGCGTTCTAAAATGCTTTAAAAATTCAAAGACATCTTTCAATGGTTAACTAGCGCAAGGCGCAATATCAGACCTTAATATTGACCCATAATATTTAAATTGGACCAGGTATTATATTACAGGGTAATAGTGTACCCTACCACAGGAAATAATTATAGGTCAATTAGGGGGTACACTATGTATATTTTAAATTGTGCAATAAAACAAGGAAATACGAAGACACTTTTCTATGTTAACTAACGGCACGGTATCGGACCTTAATATTGACCCATAATTTTTAAATTGGACCACGTATTATATTACAGGGTAATAGTGTACCCTACCACAGGAAATAATTATAGGTCAATTAGGGGGTACACAGTGTGACCCTAAAGTTTACTATGTATGCCTATGCGAAATAAAGTGTTCTGAGAAGCTTAAAATGAGGAAATAAGCGTTCTAAAATGCTTTTAAAATTCAATGACATTTTTCTATGCTAACTAACGGCACGGTATCGGACCTTAATATTGACCTATAATTTTTAAATTGGACCACCTATTATATTACAGGGTAATAGTGTACCCTACCACAGGAAATAATTATAGGTCAATTAGGGGGTACACAGCGTGACCCTAAAGTTTACTATGTATGCCTATGCGAAATAAAGTGTTCTGAGAAGCTTAAAATGAAGAAATAAGCGTTCTAAAATGCTTTAAAAATTCAAAGACATCTTTCAATGGTTAACTAACGCAAGGCGCAATATCAAACCTTAATATTGACCCATAATATTTAAATTGAACAAGGTATTGTATTACAGGGTAATAGTGTACCCTACCACAGGAAATAATTATAGGTCAATTAGGGGGTACACTATGTATATTTTAAATAGTGCATTAAAACAAGGAAATACGAAGACACTTTTCTATGTTAACTAACGGCACGGTATCGGAAATTAATATTGACCTATAATTTTTAAATTGGACCACGTATTATATTACAGGGTTATAGTGTACCCTACCACAGGAAATAATTATAGGTCAATTAGGGGGTACGCAGAGTGACCCTAAAGTTTACTATGTATGCCTATGCGAAATAAAGTGTTCTGAGAAGCTTAAAATGAGGAAATAAGCGTTCTAAAATGCTTTAAAAATTCAAAGACATTTTTCTATGCTAACTAACGGCACGGTATCGGACCTTAATATTGACCTATAATTTTTAAATTGGACCACGTATTATATTACAGGGTAATAGTGTACCCTACCACAGGAAATATTTATAGGTCATTTAGGGGGTACACAGCGTGACCCTAAATTTTACTATGTATGCTTATGCGAAATAGAGTGTTCTGAGAAGCTTAAAATGAAGAAATAAGCGTTCTAAAATGCTTTAAAAATTCAAAGACATCTTTCAATGGTTAACTAGCGCAAGGCGCAATATCAGACCTTAATATTGACCCATAATATTTAAATTGGACCAGGTATTATATTACAGGGTAATAGTGTACCCTACCACAGGAAATAATTATAGGTCAATTAGGGGGTACACTATGTATATTTTAAATTGTGCATTAAAACAAGGAAATACGAAGACACTTTTCTATGTTAACTAACGGCACGGTATCGGACCTTAATATTGACCCATAATTTTTAAATTGGACCACGTATTATATTACAGGGTAATAGTGTACCCTACCACAGGAAATAATTATAGGTCAATTAGGGGGTACACAGTGTGACCCTAAAGTTTACTATGTATGCCTATGCGAAATAAAGTGTTCTGAGAAGCTTAAAATGAGGAAATAAGCGTTCTAAAATGCTTTAAAAATTCAAAGACATTTTTCAATGGTTAACTAACGCAAGGCGCAATATCAGACCTTAATATTGACCCATAATATTTAAATTGGACCAGGTATTATATTACAGGGTAATAGTGTACCCTACCACAGGAAATAATTATAGGTCAATTAGGGGATACACTATGTATATTTTAAATAGTGCATTAAAACAAGGAAATACGAAGACACTTTTCTATGTTAACTAACGGCACGGTATCGGACCTTAATATTGACCTATAATTTTTAAACTGGACCACGTATTATATTACAGGGTTATAGTGTACCCTACCACAGGAAATAATTATAGGTCAATTAGGGGGTACACAGAGTGACCCTAAAGTTTACTATGTATGCCTATGCGAAATAAAGTGTTCTGAGAAGCTTAAAATGAGGAAATAAGCGTTCTAAAATGCTTTAAAAATTCAAAGACATTTTTCTATGTTAACTAACGGCACGGTATCGGACCTTAATATTGACCTATAATTTTTAAATTGGACCACGTATTATATTACAGGGTAATAGTGTGCCCTACCACAGGAAATAATTATAGGTCATTTAGGGGGTACACAGCGTGACCCTAAATTTTACTATGTATGCCTATGCGAAATAAAGTGTTCTGAGAAGCTTAAAATGAAGAAATAAGCGTTCTAAAATGCTTTAAAAATTCAAAGACATCTTTCAATGGTTAACTAGCGCAAGGCGCAATATCAGACCTTAATATTGACCCATAATATTTAAATTGGACCAGGTATTATATTACAGGGTAATAGTGCACCCTACCACAGGAAATAATTATAGGTCAATTAGGGGTACACTATGTATATTTTAAATAGTGCATTAAAACAAGGAAATACGAAGACACTTTTCTATGTTAACTAACGGCACGGTATCGGACCTTAATATTGACCTATAATTTTTAAATTGTACCACGTATTATATTACAGGGTTATAGTGTACCCTACCACAGGAAATAATTATAGGTCAATTAGGGGGTACACAGAGTGACTCTAAAGTTTACTATGTATGCCTATGCGAAATAAAGTGTTCTGAGAAGCTTAAAATGAGGAAATAAGCGTTCTAAAATGCTTTAAAAATTCAAAGACATTTTTCTATGTTAACTAACGGCACGGTATCGGATCTTAATATTGACCTATAATTTTTAAATTGGACCACGTATTATATTACAGGGTAATAGTGTGCCCTACCACAGGAAATAATTATAGGTCATTTAGGGGGTACACAGCGTGACCCTAAATTTTACTATGTATGCCTATGCGAAATAAAGTGTTCTGAGAAGCTTAAAATGAAGAAATAAGCGTTCTAAATGCTTTAAAAATTCAAAGACATCTTTCAATGGTTAACTAGCGCAAGGCGCAATATCAGACCTTAATATTGACCCATAATATTTAAATTGGCCCAGGTATTATATTACAGGGTAATAGTGCACCCTACCACAGGAAATAATTATAGGTCAATTAGGGGGTACACTATGTATATTTTAAATAGTGCATTAAAACAAGGAAATACGAAGACACTTTTCTATGTTAACTAACGGCACGGTATCGGACCTTAATATTGACCTATAATTTTTAAATTGTACCACGTATTATATTACAGGGTAATAGTGTACCTTACCACAGGAAATAATTATAGTTCAATTAGGTGGAACACAGCATGACCCTAAAATTTACTATGTATGCCTATGCGAAATAGAGTGTTCTGAGAAGCTTAAAATGAAGAAATAAGCGTTCTAAAATGCTTTAAAAATTCAAAGACATCTTTCAATGGTTAACTAACGCAAGGCGCGATATCAGACCTTAATATGGAACCATAATATTTCAATTGGACCAGGTATTATATTACAGGGTAATAGTGTACCCTACAACAGGAAATAATTATAGGTCAATTAGGGGGTACACTATGTATGTTTTAAATAGTGCATTAAAACAAGAAAATACGAAGACACTTTTCTATGTTAACTAACGGCACGGTATCGGACCTTAATATTGACCTATAATTTTTAAATTGGACCACGTATTATATTACAGGGTTATAGTGTACCCTACCACAGGAAATAATTATAGGTCAATTAGGGGGTACACAGAGTGACCCTAAAGTTTACTATGTATGCCTATGCGAAATAAAGTGTTCTGAGAAGCTTAAAATGAGGAAATAAGCGTTCTAAAATGCTTTAAAAATTCAAAGACATTTTTCTATGTTAACTAACGGCACGGTATCGGACCTTAATATTGACCTATAATTTTTAAATTGGACCACGTATTATATTACAGGGAAATAGTGTACCCTACCACAGGAAATAATTATAGGTCATTTAGGGGGTACACAGCGTGACCCTAAATTTTACTATGTATGCCTATGCGAAATAGAGTGTTCTGAGATGCTTAAAATGAAGAAATAAGCGTTCAAAAATGCTTTAAAAATTCAAAGACATCTTTCAATGGTTAACTAACGCAAGGCGCAATATCAGACCTTAATATTGACCCATAATATTTAAATTGGACCAGGTATTATATTACAGGGTAATAGTGTACCCTACCACAGGAAATAATTATAGGTCAATTAGGGGATACACTATGTATATTTTAAATAGTGCATTAAAACAAGGAAATACGAAGACACTTTTCTATGATAACTAACGGCACGGTATCGGACCTTAATATTGACCTATAATTTTTAAACTGGACCACGTATTATATTACAGGGTTATAGTGTACCCTACCACAGGAAATAATTATAGGTCAATTAGGGGGTACACAGAGTGACCCTAAAGTTTACTATGTATGCCTATGCGAAATAAAGTGTTCTGAGAAGCTTAAAATGAGGAAATAAGCGTTCTAAAATGCTTTAAAAATTCAAAGACATTTTTCTATGTTAACTAACGGCACGGTATCGGACCTTAATATTGACCTATAATTTTTAAATTGGACCACGTATTATATTACAGGGTAATAGTGTGCCCTACCACAGGAAATAATTATAGGTCATTTAGGGGGTACACAGCGTGACCCTAAATTTTACTATGTATGCCTATGCGAAATAAAGTGTTCTGAGAAGCTTAAAATGAAGAAATAAGCGTTCTAAAATGCTTTAAAAATTCAAAGACATCTTTCAATGGTTAACTAGCGCAAGGCGCAATATCAGACCTTAATATTGACCCATAATATTTAAATTGGACCAGGTATTATATTACAGGGTAATAGTGCACCCTACCACAGGAAATAATTATAGGTCAATTAGGGGTACACTATGTATATTTTAAATAGTGCATTAAAACAAGGAAATACGAAGACACTTTTCTATGTTAACTAACGGCACGGTATCGGACCTTAATATTGACCTATAATTTTTAAATTGTACCACGTATTATATTACAGGGTAATAGTGTACCTTACCACAGGAAATAATTATAGGTCAATTAGGTGGTACACAGCATGACCCTAAAATTTACTATGTATGCCTATGCGAAATAAAGTGTTCTGAGAAGCTTAAAATGAAGAAATAAGCGTTCTAAAATGCTTTAAAAATTCAAAGACATCTTTCAATGGTTAACTAGCGCAAGGCGCAATATCAGACCTTAATATTGACCCATAATATTTAAATTGGCCCAGGTATTATATTACAGGGTAATAGTGCACCCTACCACAGGAAATAATTATAGGTCAATTAGGGGGTACACTATGTATATTTTAAATAGTGCATTAAAACAAGGAAATACGAAGACACTTTTCTATGTTAACTAACGGCACGGTATCGGACCTTAATATTGACCTATAATTTTTAAATTGTACCACGTATTATATTACAGGGTAATAGTGTACCTTACCACAGGAAATAATTATAGGTCAATTAGGTGGAACACAGCATGACCCTAAAATTTACTATGTATGCCTATGCGAAATAGAGTGTTCTGAGAAGCTTAAAATGAAGAAATAAGCGTTCTAAAATGCTTTAAAAATTCAAAGACATCTTTCAATGGTTAACTAACGCAAGGCGCGATATCAGACCTTAATATGGAACCATAATATTTCAATTGGACCAGGTATTATATTACAGGGTAATAGTGTACCCTACAACAGGAAATAATTATAGGTCAATTAGGGGGTACACTATGTATGTTTTAAATAGTGCATTAAAACAAGAAAATACGAAGACACTTTTCTATGTTAACTAACGGCACGGTATCGGACCTTAATATTGACCTATAATTTTTAAATTGGACCACGTATTATATTACAGGGTTATAGTGTACCCTACCACAGGAAATAATTATAGGTCAATTAGGGGGTACGCAGAGTGACCCTAAAGTTTTCTATGTATGCCTATGCGAAATGAAGTGTTCTGAGAAGCTTAAAATGAGGAAATAAGCGTTCTAAAATGCTTTAAAAATTCAAAGACATTTTTCTATGCTAACTAACGGCACGGTATCGGACCTTAATATTGACCTATAATTTTTAAATTGGACCACGTATTATATTACAGGGTAATAGTGTGCCCTACCACAGGAAATAATTATAGGTCATTTAGGGGGTACACAGCGTGACCCTAAATTTTACTATGTATGCCTATGCGAAATAAAGTGTTCTGAGAAGCTTAAAATGAAGAAAAAAGGGTTCTAAAATGCTTTAAAAATTCAAAGACATCTTTCAATGGTTAACTAGCGCAAGGCGCAATATCAGACCTTAATATTGACCCATAATATTTAAATTGGACCAGGTATTATATTACAGGGTAATAGTGCACCCTACCACAGGAAATAATTATAGGTCAATTAGGGGGTACACTATGTATATTTTAAATAGTGCATTAAAACAAGGAAATACGAAGACACTTTTCTATGTTAACTAACGGCACGGTATCGGACCTTAATATTGACCTATAATTTTTAAATTGTACCACGTATTATATTACAGGGTAATAGTGTACCTTACCACAGGAAATAATTATAGGTCAATTAGGTGGTACACAGCATGACCCTAAAACTTACTATGTATGCCTATGCGAAATAGAGTGTTCTGAGAAGCTTAAAATGAAGAAATAAGCGTTCTAAAATGCTTTAAAAATTCAAAGACATCTTTCAATGGTTAACTAACGCAAGGCGCGATATCAGACCTTAATATGGAACCATAATATTTCAATTGGACCAGGTATTATATTACAGGGTAATAGTGTACCCTACAACAGGAAATAATTATAGGTCAATTAGGGGGTACACTATGTATGTTTTAAATAGTGCATTAAAACAAGAAAATACGAAGACACTTTTCTATGTTAACTAACGGCACGGTATCGGACCTTAATATTGACCTATAATTTTTAAACTGGACCACGTATTATATTACAGGGTTATAGTGTACCCTACCACAGGAAATAATTATAGGTCAATTAGGGGGTACACAGAGTGACCCTAAAGTTTACTATGTATGCCTATGCGAAATAAAGTGTTCTGAGAAGCTTAAAATGAGGAAATAAGCGTTCTAAAATGCTTTAAAAATTCAAAGACATTTTTCTATGTTAACTAACGGCACGGTATCGGACCTTAATATTGACCTATAATTTTTAAATTGGACCACGTATTATATTACAGGGTAATAGTGTGCCCTACCACAGGAAATAATTATAGGTCATTTAGGGGGTACACAGCGTGACCCTAAATTTTACTATGTATGCCTATGCGAAATAAAGTGTTCTGAGAAGCTTAAAATGAAGAAATAAGCGTTCTAAAATGCTTTAAAAATTCAAAGACATCTTTCAATGGTTAACTAGCGCAAGGCGCAATATCAGACCTTAATATTGACCCATAACATTTAAATTGGACCAGGTATTATATTACAGGGTATTAGTGTACCCTTCCACAGGAAATAATTATAGGTCAATTAGGGGGTACACTATGTATATTTTAAATAGTGCATTAAAACAAGGAAATACGAAGACACTTTTCTATGTTAACTAACGGCACGGTATCGGACCTTAATATTGACCTATAATTTTTAAATTGGACCACGTATTATATTACAGGGTTATAGTGTACCCTACCACAGGAAATAATTATAGGTCAATTAGGGGGTACACAGAGTGACTCTAAAGTTTACTATGTATGCCTATGCGAAATAAAGTGTTCTGAGAAGCTTAAAATGAGGAAATAAGCGTTCTAAAATGCTTTAAAAATTCAAAGACATTTTTCTATGTTAACTAACGGCACGGTATCGGATCTTAATATTGACCTATAATTTTTAAATTGGACCACGTATTATATTACAGGGTAATAGTGTGCCCTACCACAGGAAATAATTATAGGTCATTTAGGGGGTACACAGCGTGACCCTAAATTTTACTATGTATGCCTATGCGAAATAAAGTGTTCTGAGAAGCTTAAAATGAAGAAATAAGCGTTCTAAAATGCTTTAAAAATTCAAAGACATCTTTCAATGGTTAACTAGCGCAAGGCGCAATATCAGACCTTAATATTGACCCATAATATTTAAATTGGCCCAGGTATTATATTACAGGGTAATAGTGCACCCTACCACAGGAAATAATTATAGGTCAATTAGGGGGTACACTATGTATATTTTAAATAGTGCATTAAAACAAGGAAATACGAAGACACTTTTCTATGTTAACTAACGGCACGGTATCGGACCTTAATATTGACCTATAATTTTTAAATTGTACCACGTATTATATTACAGGGTAATAGTGTACCTTACCACAGGAAATAATTATAGGTCAATTAGGTGGAACACAGCATGACCCTAAAATTTACTATGTATGCCTATGCGAAATAGAGTGTTCTGAGAAGCTTAAAATGAAGAAATAAGCGTTCTAAAATGCTTTAAAAATTCAAAGACATCTTTCAATGGTTAACTAACGCAAGGCGCGATATCAGACCTTAATATGGAACCATAATATTTCAATTGGACCAGGTATTATATTACAGGGTAATAGTGTACCCTACAACAGGAAATAATTATAGGTCAATTAGGGGGTACACTATGTATGTTTTAAATAGTGCATTAAAACAAGAAAATACGAAGACACTTTTCTATGTTAACTAACGGCACGGTATCGGACCTTAATATTGACCTATAATTTTTAAATTGGACCACGTATTATATTACAGGGTTATAGTGTACCCTACCACAGGAAATAATTATAGGTCAATTAGGGGGTACGCAGAGTGACCCTAAAGTTTTCTATGTATGCCTATGCGAAATGAAGTGTTCTGAGAAGCTTAAAATGAAGAAAAAAGGGTTCTAAAATGCTTTAAAAATTCAAAGACATTTTTCTATGCTAACTAACGGCACGGTATCGGACCTTAATATTGACCTATAATTTTTAAATTGGACCACGTATTATATTACAGGGTAATAGTGTGCCCTACCACAGGAAATAATTATAGGTCATTTAGGGGGTACACAGCGTGACCCTAAATTTTACTATGTATGCCTATGCGAAATAAAGTGTTCTGAGAAGCTTAAAATGAAGAAAAAAGGGTTCTAAAATGCTTTAAAAATTCAAAGACATCTTTCAATGGTTAACTAGCGCAAGGCGCAATATCAGACCTTAATATTGACCCATAATATTTAAATTGGACCAGGTATTATATTACAGGGTAATAGTGCACCCTACCACAGGAAATAATTATAGGTCAATTAGGGGGTACACTATGTATATTTTAAATAGTGCATTAAAACAAGGAAATACGAAGACACTTTTCTATGTTAACTAACGGCACGGTATCGGACCTTAATATTGACCTATAATTTTTAAATTGTACCATGTATTATATTACAGGGTAATAGTGTACCTTACCACAGGAAATAATTATAGGTCAATTAGGTGGTACACAGCATGACCCTAAAACTTACTATGTATGCCTATGCGAAATAGAGTGTTCTGAGAAGCTTAAAATGAAGAAATAAGCGTTCTAAAATGCTTTAAAAATTCAAAGACATCTTTCAATGGTTAACTAACGCAAGGCGCGATATCAGACCTTAATATGGAACCATAATATTTCAATTGGACCAGGTATTATATTACAGGGTAATAGTGTACCCTACAACAGGAAATAATTATAGGTCAATTAGGGGGTACACTATGTATGTTTTAAATAGTGCATTAAAACAAGAAAATACGAAGACACTTTTCTATGTTAACTAACGGCACGGTATCGGACCTTAATATTGACCTATAATTTTTAAATTGGACCACGTATTATATTACAGGGTTATAGTGTGCCCTACCACAGGAAATAATTATAGGTCAATTAGGGGGTACACAGAGTGACCCTAAAGTTTACTATGTATGCCTATGCGAAATAAAGTGTTCTGAGAAGCTTAAAATGAGGAAATAAGCATTCTAAAATGCTTTAAAAATTCAAAGACATTTTTCTATGTTAACTAACGGCACGGTATCGGACCTTAATATTGACCTATAATTTTTAAATTGGACCACGTATTATATTACAGGGAAATAGTGTACCCTACCACAGGAAATAATTATAGGTCATTTAGGGGGTACACAGCGTGACCCTAAATTTTACTATGTATGCCTATGCGAAATAGAGTGTTCTGAGATGCTTAAAATGAAGAAATAAGCGTTCAAAAATGCTTTAAAAATTCAAAGACATCTTTCAATGTTTAACTAACGCAAGGCGCAATATCAGACCTTAATATTGACCCGTAATATTTAAATTGGACCAGGTATTATATTACAGGGTAATAGTGTACCCTACCACAGGAAATAATTATAGGTCAATTAGGGGGTACACTATGTATATTTTAAATTGTGCATTCAAACAAGGAAATACGAAGACACTTTTCTATGTTAACTAACGGCACGGTATCGGACCTTAATATTGACCCATAATTTTTAAATTGGACCACGTATTATATTACAGGGTAATAGTGTACCCTACCACAGGAAATAATTATAGGTCAATTAGGGGGTACACAGTGTGACCCTAAAGTTTACTATGTATGCCTATGCGAAATAAAGTGTTCTGAGAAGCTTAAAATGAGGAAATAAGCGTTCTAAAATGCTTTTAAAATTCAAAGACATTTTTCTATGCTAACTAACGGCACGGTATCGGACCTTAATATTGACCTATAATTTTTAAATTGGACCACCTATTATATTACAGGGTAATAGTGTACCCTACCACAGGAAATAATTATAGGTCAATTAGGGGGTACACAGCGTGACCCTAAAGTTTACTATGTATGCCTATGCGAAATAAAGTGTTCTGAGAAGCTTAAAATGAAGAAATAAGCGTTCTAAAATGCTTTAAAAATTCAAAGACATCTTTCAATGGTTAACTAACGCAAGGCGCAATATCAAACCTTAATATTGACCCATAATATTTAAATTGAACAAGGTATTGTATTACAGGGTAATAGTGTACCCTACCACAGGAAATAATTATAGGTCAATTAGGGGGTACACTATGTATATTTTAAATAGTGCATTAAAACAAGGAAATACGAAGACATTTTTCAATGTTAACTAACGGCACGGTATCGGAACTTAATATTGACCTATAATTTTTACATTGGACCACGTGTTATATTACAGGGTAATAGTGTACCCTACCACAGGAATTAATTATAGGTCATTTAGGGGGTACACAGCGTGACCCTAAATTTTACTATGTATGCCTATGCGAAATAAAGTGTTCTGAGATGCTTAAAATGAGGAAATAAGCGTTCTAAAATGCTTTAAAAATTCAAAGACATTTTTCTATGTTAACTAACGGCACGGTATCGGACCTTAATATTGACCTATAATTTTTAAATTGGACCACGTATTATATTACAGGGTAATAATGTACCCTACCACAGGAAATAATTATAGGTCATTTAGGGGGTACACAGCGTGACCCTAAATTTTACTATGTATGCCTATGCGAAATAAAGTGTTCTGAGAAGCTTAAAATGAAGAAATAAGCGTTCTAAAATGCTTTAAAAATTCAAAGACATCTTTCAATGGTTAACTAGCGCAAGGCGCAATATCAGACCTTAATATTGACCCATAATATTTAAATTGGCCCAGGTATTATATTACAGGGTAATAGTGCACCCTACCACAGGAAATAATTATAGGTCAATTAGGGGGTACACTATGTATATTTTAAATAGTGCATTAAAACAAGGAAATACGAAGACACTTTTCTATGTTAACTAACGGCACGGTATCGGACCTTAATATTGACCTATAATTTTTAAATTGTACCACGTATTATATTACAGGGTAATAGTGTACCTTACCACAGGAAATAATTATAGGTCAATTAGGTGGTACACAGCATGACCCTAAAATTTACTATGTATGCCTATGCGAAATAGAGTGTTCTGAGAAGCTTAAAATGAAGAAATAAGCGTTCTAAAATGCTTTAAAAATTCAAAGACATCTTTCAATGGTTAACTAACGCAAGGCGCGATATCAGACCTTAATATGGAACCATAATATTTCAATTGGACCAGGTATTATATTACAGGGTAATAGTGTACCCTACAACAGGAAATAATTATAGGTCAATTAGGGGGTACACTATGTATGTTTTAAATAGTGCATTAAAACAAGAAAATACGAAGACACTTTTCTATGTTAACTAACGGCACGGTATCGGACCTTAATATTGACCTATAATTTTTAAATTGGACCACGTATTATATTACAGGGTTATAGTGTACCCTACCACAGGAAATAATTATAGGTCAATTAGGGGGTACGCAGAGTGACCCTAAAGTTTACTATGTATGCCTATGCGAAATAAAGTGTTCTGAGAAGCTTAAAATGAGGAAATAAGCGTTCTAAAATGCTTTAAAAATTCAAAGACATTTTTCTATGCTAACTAACGGCACGGTATCGGACCTTAATATTGACCTATAATTTTTAAATTGGACCACGTATTATATTACAGGGTAATAGTGTACCCTACCACAGGAAATATTTATAGGTCATTTAGGGGGTACACAGCGTGACCCTAAATTTTACTATGTATGCTTATGCGAAATAGAGTGTTCTGAGAAGCTTAAAATGAAGAAATAAGCGTTCTAAAATGCTTTAAAAATTCAAAGACATCTTTCAATGGTTAACTAGCGCAAGGGGCAATATCAGACCTTAATATTGACCCATAATATTTAAATTGGACCAGGTATTATATTACAGGGTAATAGTGTACCCTACCACAGGAAATAATTATAGGTCAATTAGGGGGTACACTATGTATATTTTAAATTGTGCATTAAAACAAGGAAATACGAAGACACTTTTCTATGTTAACTAACGGCACGGTATCGGACCTTAATATTGACCCATAATTTTTAAATTGGACCACGTATTATATTACAGGGTAATAGTGTACCCTACCACAGGAAATAATTATAGGTCAATTAGGGGGTACACAGTGTGACCCTAAAGTTTACTATGTATGCCTATGCGAAATAAAGTGTTCTGAGAAGCTTAAAATGAGGAAATAAGCGTTCTAAAATGCTTTTAAAATTCAAAGACATTTTTCTATGCTAACTAACGGCACGGTATCGGACCTTAATATTGACCTATAATTTTTAAATTGGACCACGTATTATATTACAGGGTAATAGTGTACCTTACCACAGGAAATAATTATAGGTCAATTAGGTGGAACACAGCATGACCCTAAAATTTACTATGTATGCCTATGCGAAATAGAGTGTTCTGAGAAGCTTAAAATGAAGAAATAAGCGTTCTAAAATGCTTTAAAAATTCAAAGACATCTTTCAATGGTTAACTAACGCAAGGCGCGATATCAGACCTTAATATGGAACCATAATATTTCAATTGGACCAGGTATTATATTACAGGGTAATAGTGTACCCTACAACAGGAAATAATTATAGGTCAATTAGGGGGTACACTATGTATGTTTTAAATAGTGCATTAAAACAAGAAAATACGAAGACACTTTTCTATGTTAACTAACGGCACGGTATCGGACCTTAATATTGACCTATAATTTTTAAATTGGACCACGTATTATATTACAGGGTTATAGTGTACCCTACCACAGGAAATAATTATAGGTCAATTAGGGGGTACGCAGAGTGACCCTAAAGTTTTCTATGTATGCCTATGCGAAATGAAGTGTTCTGAGAAGCTTAAAATGAAGAAAAAAGGGTTCTAAAATGCTTTAAAAATTCAAAGACATTTTTCTATGCTAACTAACGGCACGGTATCGGACCTTAATATTGACCTATAATTTTTAAATTGGACCACGTATTATATTACAGGGTAATAGTGTGCCCTACCACAGGAAATAATTATAGGTCATTTAGGGGGTACACAGCGTGACCCTAAATTTTACTATGTATGCCTATGCGAAATAAAGTGTTCTGAGAAGCTTAAAATGAAGAAAAAAGGGTTCTAAAATGCTTTAAAAATTCAAAGACATCTTTCAATGGTTAACTAGCGCAAGGCGCAATATCAGACCTTAATATTGACCCATAATATTTAAATTGGACCAGGTATTATATTACAGGGTAATAGTGCACCCTACCACAGGAAATAATTATAGGTCAATTAGGGGGTACACTATGTATATTTTAAATAGTGCATTAAAACAAGGAAATACGAAGACACTTTTCTATGTTAACTAACGGCACGGTATCGGACCTTAATATTGACCTATAATTTTTAAATTGTACCATGTATTATATTACAGGGTAATAGTGTACCTTACCACAGGAAATAATTATAGGTCAATTAGGTGGTACACAGCATGACCCTAAAACTTACTATGTATGCCTATGCGAAATAGAGTGTTCTGAGAAGCTTAAAATGAAGAAATAAGCGTTCTAAAATGCTTTAAAAATTCAAAGACATCTTTCAATGGTTAACTAACGCAAGGCGCGATATCAGACCTTAATATGGAACCATAATATTTCAATTGGACCAGGTATTATATTACAGGGTAATAGTGTACCCTACAACAGGAAATAATTATAGGTCAATTAGGGGGTACACTATGTATGTTTTAAATAGTGCATTAAAACAAGAAAATACGAAGACACTTTTCTATGTTAACTAACGGCACGGTATCGGACCTTAATATTGACCTATAATTTTTAAATTGGACCACGTATTATATTACAGGGTTATAGTGTGCCCTACCACAGGAAATAATTATAGGTCAATTAGGGGGTACACAGAGTGACCCTAAAGTTTACTATGTATGCCTATGCGAAATAAAGTGTTCTGAGAAGCTTAAAATGAGGAAATAAGCATTCTAAAATGCTTTAAAAATTCAAAGACATTTTTCTATGTTAACTAACGGCACGGTATCGGACCTTAATATTGACCTATAATTTTTAAATTGGACCACGTATTATATTACAGGGAAATAGTGTACCCTACCACAGGAAATAATTATAGGTCATTTAGGGGGTACACAGCGTGACCCTAAATTTTACTATGTATGCCTATGCGAAATAGAGTGTTCTGAGATGCTTAAAATGAAGAAATAAGCGTTCAAAAATGCTTTAAAAATTCAAAGACATCTTTCAATGTTTAACTAACGCAAGGCGCAATATCAGACCTTAATATTGACCCGTAATATTTAAATTGGACCAGGTATTATATTACAGGGTAATAGTGTACCCTACCACAGGAAATAATTATAGGTCAATTAGGGGGTACACTATGTATATTTTAAATTGTGCATTCAAACAAGGAAATACGAAGACACTTTTCTATGTTAACTAACGGCACGGTATCGGACCTTAATATTGACCCATAATTTTTAAATTGGACCACGTATTATATTACAGGGTAATAGTGTACCCTACCACAGGAAATAATTATAGGTCAATTAGGGGGTACACAGTGTGACCCTAAAGTTTACTATGTATGCCTATGCGAAATAAAGTGTTCTGAGAAGCTTAAAATGAGGAAATAAGCGTTCTAAAATGCTTTTAAAATTCAAAGACATTTTTCTATGCTAACTAACGGCACGGTATCGGACCTTAATATTGACCTATAATTTTTAAATTGGACCACCTATTATATTACAGGGTAATAGTGTACCCTACCACAGGAAATAATTATAGGTCAATTAGGGGGTACACAGCGTGACCCTAAAGTTTACTATGTATGCCTATGCGAAATAAAGTGTTCTGAGAAGCTTAAAATGAAGAAATAAGCGTTCTAAAATGCTTTAAAAATTCAAAGACATCTTTCAATGGTTAACTAACGCAAGGCGCAATATCAAACCTTAATATTGACCCACAATATTTAAATTGAACAAGGTATTGTATTACAGGGTAATAGTGTACCCTACCACAGGAAATAATTATAGGTCAATTAGGGGGTACACTATGTATATTTTAAATAGTGCATTAAAACAAGGAAATACGAAGACATTTTTCAATGTTAACTAACGGCACGGTATCGGAACTTAATATTGACCTATAATTTTTACATTGGACCACGTGTTATATTACAGGGTAATAGTGTACCCTACCACAGGAATTAATTATAGGTCATTTAGGGGGTACACAGCGTGACCCTAAATTTTACTATGTATGCCTATGCGAAATAAAGTGTTCTGAGATGCTTAAAATGAGGAAATAAGCGTTCTAAAATGCTTTAAAAATTCAAAGACATTTTTCTATGTTAACTAACGGCACGGTATCGGACCTTAATATTGACCTATAATTTTTAAATTGGACCACGTATTATATTACAGGGTAATAATGTACCCTACCACAGGAAATAATTATAGGTCATTTAGGGGGTACACAGCGTGACCCTAAATTTTACTATGTATGCCTATGCGAAATAAAGTGTTCTGAGAAGCTTAAAATGAAGAAATAAGCGTTCTAAAATGCTTTAAAAATTCAAAGACATCTTTCAATGGTTAACTAGCGCAAGGCGCAATATCAGACCTTAATATTGACCCATAATATTTAAATTGGCCCAGGTATTATATTACAGGGTAATAGTGCACCCTACCACAGGAAATAATTATAGGTCAATTAGGGGGTACACTATGTATATTTTAAATAGTGCATTAAAACAAGGAAATACGAAGACACTTTTCTATGTTAACTAACGGCACGGTATCGGACCTTAATATTGACCTATAATTTTTAAATTGTACCACGTATTATATTACAGGGTAATAGTGTACCTTACCACAGGAAATAATTATAGGTCAATTAGGTGGTACACAGCATGACCCTAAAATTTACTATGTATGCCTATGCGAAATAGAGTGTTCTGAGAAGCTTAAAATGAAGAAATAAGCGTTCTAAAATGCTTTAAAAATTCAAAGACATCTTTCAATGGTTAACTAACGCAAGGCGCGATATCAGACCTTAATATGGAACCATAATATTTCAATTGGACCAGGTATTATATTACAGGGTAATAGTGTACCCTACAACAGGAAATAATTATAGGTCAATTAGGGGGTACACTATGTATGTTTTAAATAGTGCATTAAAACAAGAAAATACGAAGACACTTTTCTATGTTAACTAACGGCACGGTATCGGACCTTAATATTGACCTATAATTTTTAAATTGGACCACGTATTATATTACAGGGTTATAGTGTACCCTACCACAGGAAATAATTATAGGTCAATTAGGGGGTACGCAGAGTGACCCTAAAGTTTACTATGTATGCCTATGCGAAATAAAGTGTTCTGAGAAGCTTAAAATGAGGAAATAAGCGTTCTAAAATGCTTTAAAAATTCAAAGACATTTTTCTATGCTAACTAACGGCACGGTATCGGACCTTAATATTGACCTATAATTTTTAAATTGGACCACGTATTATATTACAGGGTAATAGTGTACCCTACCACAGGAAATATTTATAGGTCATTTAGGGGGTACACAGCGTGACCCTAAATTTTACTATGTATGCTTATGCGAAATAGAGTGTTCTGAGAAGCTTAAAATGAAGAAATAAGCGTTCTAAAATGCTTTAAAAATTCAAAGACATCTTTCAATGGTTAACTAGCGCAAGGGGCAATATCAGACCTTAATATTGACCCATAATATTTAAATTGGACCAGGTATTATATTACAGGGTAATAGTGTACCCTACCACAGGAAATAATTATAGGTCAATTAGGGGGTACACTATGTATATTTTAAATTGTGCATTAAAACAAGGAAATACGAAGACACTTTTCTATGTTAACTAACGGCACGGTATCGGACCTTAATATTGACCCATAATTTTTAAATTGGACCACGTATTATATTACAGGGTAATAGTGTACCCTACCACAGGAAATAATTATAGGTCAATTAGGGGGTACACAGTGTGACCCTAAAGTTTACTATGTATGCCTATGCGAAATAAAGTGTTCTGAGAAGCTTAAAATGAGGAAATAAGCGTTCTAAAATGCTTTTAAAATTCAAAGACATTTTTCTATGCTAACTAACGGCACGGTATCGGACCTTAATATTGACCTATAATTTTTAAATTGGACCACCTATTATATTACAGGGTAATAGTGTACCCTACCACAGGAAATAATTATAGGTCAATTAGGGGGTACACAGCGTGACCCTAAAGTTTACTATGTATGCCTATGCGAAATAAAGTGTTCTGAGAAGCTTAAAATGAAGAAATAAGCGTTCTAAAATGCTTTAAAAATTCAAAGACATCTTTCAATGGTTAACTAACGCAAGGCGCAATATCAAACCTTAATATTGACCCATAATATTTAAATTGAACAAGGTATTGTATTACAGGGTAATAGTGTACCCTACCACAGGAAATAATTATAGGTCAATTAGGGGGTACACTATGTATATTTTAAATAGTGCATTAAAACAAGGAAATACGAAGACATTTTTCAATGTTAACTAACGGCACGGTATCGGAACTTAATATTGACCTATAATTTTTACATTGGACCACGTATTATATTACAGGGTAATAGTGTACCCTACCACAGGAATTAATTATAGGTCATTTAGGGGGTACACAGCGTGACCCTAAATTTTACTATGTATGCCTATGCGAAATAAAGTGTTCTGAGAAGCTTAAAATGAAGAAATAAGCGTTCTAAAATGCTTTAAAAATTCAAAGACATCTTTCAATGGTTAACTAACGCAAGGCGCAATATCAGACCTTAATATTGACCCATAATATTTAAATTTAACCAGGTATTATATTACAGGGTAATAGTGTACCCTTCCACAGGAAATAATTATAGGTCAATTAGGGGGTACACTATGTATATTTTAAATAGTGCATTAAAACAAGGAAATACGAAGACACTTTTCTATGTTAACTAACGGCACGGTATCGGACCTTAATATTGACCTATAATTTTTAAATTGGACCACGTTTTATATTACAGGGTTATAGTGTACCCTACCACAGGAAATAATTATAGGTCAATTAGGGGGTACGCAGAGTGACCCTAAAGTTTACTATGTATGCCTATGCGAAATAAAGTGTTCTGAGAAGCTTAAAATGAGGAAATAAGCGTTCTAAAATGCTTTTAAAATTCAAAGACATTTTTCTATGCTAACTAACGGCACGGTATCGGACCTTAATATTGACCTATAATTTTTAAATTGGACCACCTATTATATTACAGGGTAATAGTGTACCCTACCACAGGAAATAATTATAGGTCAATTAGGGGGTACACAGCGTGACCCTAAAGTTTACTATGTATGCCTATGCGAAATAAAGTGTTCTGAGAAGCTTAAAATGAAGAAATAAGCGTTCTAAAATGCTTTAAAAATTCAAAGACATCTTTCAATGGTTAACTAACGCAAGGCGCAATATCAAACCTTAATATTGACCCATAATATTTAAATTGAACAAGGTATTGTATTACAGGGTAATAGTGTACCCTACCACAGGAAATAATTATAGGTCAATTAGGGGGTACACTATGTATATTTTAAATAGTGCATTAAAACAAGGAAATACGAAGACATTTTTCAATGTTAACTAACGGCACGGTATCGGAACTTAATATTGACCTATAATTTTTACATTGGACCACGTATTATATTACAGGGTAATAGTGTACCCTACCACAGGAATTAATTATAGGTCATTTAGGGGTACACAGCGTGACCCTAAATTTTACTATGTATGCCTATGCGAAATAAATTGTTCTGAGAAGCTTAAAATGAGGAAATAAGCGTTCTAAAATGCTTTAAAAATTCAAAGACATTTTTCTATGTTAACTAACGGCACGGTATCGGACCTTAATATTGACCTATAATTTTTAAATTGGACCACGTATTATATTACAGGGTAATAATGTACCCTACCACAGGAAATAATTATAGGTCATTTAGGGGGTACACAGTGTGACCCTAAATTTTACTATGTATGCCTATGCGAAATAGAGTGTTCTGAGATGCTTAAAATGAAGAAATAAGCGTTCAAAGATGCTTTAAAAATTCAAAGACATCTTTCAATGGTTAACTAGCGCAAGGCGCAATATCAGACCTTAATATTGACCCATAATATTTAAATTGGACCAGGTATTATATTACAGGGTAATAGTGTACCCTACCACAGGAAATAATTATAGGTCAATTAGGGGGTACACTATGTATATTTTAAATAGTGCATTAAAACAAGGAAATACGAAGACATTTTTCAATGTTAACTAACGGCACGGTATCGGAACTTAATATTGACCTATAATTTTTACATTGGACCACGTATTATATTACAGGGTAATAGTGTACCCTACCACAGGAATTAATTATAGGTCATTTAGGGGGTACACAGCGTGACCCTAAATTTTACTATGTATGCCTATGCGAAATAAATTGTTCTGAGAAGCTTAAAATGAGGAAATAAGCGTTCTAAAATGCTTTAAAAATTCAATGACATTTTTCTATGTTAACTAACGGCACGGTATCGGACCTTAATATTGACCTATAATTTTTAAATTGGACCACGTATTATATTACAGGGTAATAATGTACCCTACCACAGGAAATAATTATAGGTCATTTAGGGGGTACACAGTGTGACCCTAAATTTTACTATGTATGCCTATGCGAAATAGAGTGTTCTGAGATGCTTAAAATGAAGAAATAAGCGTTCAAAAATGCTTTAAAAATTCAAAGACATCTTTCAATGGTTAACTAGCGCAAGGCGCAATATCAGACCTTAATATTGACCCATAATATTTAAATTGGACCAGGTATTATATTACAGGGTAATAGTGTACCCTACCACAGGAAATAATTATAGGTCAATTAGGGGGTACACTATGTATATTTTAAATTGTGCATTAAAACAAGGAAATACGAAGACACTTTTCTATGTTAACTAACGGCACGGTATCGGACCTTAATATTGACCCATAATTTTTAAATTGGACCACGTATTATATTACAGGGTAATAGTGTACCCTACCACAGGAAATAATTATAGGTCAATTAGGGGGTACACAGTGTGACCCTAAAGTTTACTATGTATGCCTATGCGAAATAAAGTGTTCTGAGAAGCTTAAAATGAGGAAATAAGCATTCTAAAATGCTTTTAAAATTCAAAGACATTTTTCTATGCTAACTAACGGCACGGTATCGGACCTTAATATTGACCTATAATTTTTAAATTGGACCACCTATTATATTACAGGGTAATAGTGTACCCTACCACAGGAAATAATTATAGGTCAATTAGAGGGTACACAGCGTGACCCTAAAGTTTACTATGTATGCCTATGCGAAATAAAGTGTTCTGAGAAGCTTAAAATGAAGAAATAAGCGTTCTAAAATGCTTTAAAAATTCAAAGACATCTTTCAATGGTTAACTAACGCAAGGCGCAATATCAAACCTTAATATTGACCCATAATATTTAAATTGAACAAGGTATTGTATTACAGGGTAATAGTGTACCCTACCACAGGAAATAATTATAGGTCAATTAGGGGGTACACTATGTATATTTTAAATAGTGCATTAAAACAAGGAAATACGAAGACATTTTTCAATGTTAACTAACGGCACGGTATCGGAACTTAATATTGACCTATAATTTTTACATTGGACCACGTATTATATTACAGGGTAATAGTGTACCCTACCACAGGAATTAATTATAGGTCATTTAGGGGGTACACAGCGTGACCCTAAATTTTACTATGTATGCCTATGCGAAATAAAGTGTTCTGAGAAGCTTAAAATGAGGAAATAAGCGTTCTAAAATGCTTTAAAAATTCAAAGACATTTTTCTATGTTAACTAACGGCACGGTATCGGACCTTAATATTGACCTATAATTTTTAAATTGGACCACGTATTATATTACAGGGTAATAATGTACCCTACCACAGGAAATAATTATAGGTCATTTAGGGGGTACACAGTGTGACCCTAAATTTTACTATGTATGCCTATGCGAAATAGAGTGTTCTGAGATGCTTAAAATGAAGAAATAAGCATTCTAAAATGCTTTAAAAATTCAAAGACATCTTTCAATGGTTAACTAGCGCAAGGCGCAATATCAGACCTTAATATTGACCCATAATATTTAAATTGGACCAGGTATTATATTACAGGGTAATAGTGTACCCTACCACAGGAAATAATTATAGGTCAATTAGGGGGTACACTATGTATATTTTAAATTGTGCATTAAAACAAGGAAATACGAAGACACTTTTCTATGTTAACTAACGGCACGGTATCGGACCTTAATATTGACCCATAATTTTTAAATTGGACCACGTATTATATTACAGGGTAATAGTGTACCCTACCACAGGAAATAATTATAGGTCAATTAGGGGATACACAGTGTGACCCTAAAGTTTACTATGTATGCCTATGCGAAATAAAGTGTTCTGAGAAGCTTAAAATGAGGAAATAAGCGTTCTAAAATGCTTTTAAAATTCAAAGACATTTTTCTATGCTAACTAACGGCACGGTATCGGATCTTAATATTGACCTATAATTTTTAAATTGGACCACGTATTATATTACAGGGTAATAATGTACCCTACCACAGGAAATAATTATAGGTCATTTAGGGGGTACACAGCGTGACCCTAAATTTTACTATGTATGCCTATGCGAAATAGAGTGTTCTGAGATGCTTAAAATGAAGAAATAAGCGTTCTAAAATGCTTTAAAAATTCAAAGACATCTTTCAATGGTTAACTAACGCAAGGCGCAATATCAGACCTTAATATTGACCCATAATATTTAAATTGGACCAGGTATTATATTACAGGGTAATAGTGTACCCTACCACAGGAAATAATTATAGGTCAATTAGGGGGTCCACTATGTATATTTTAAATAGTGCATTAAAACAAGGAAATACGAAGACACTTTTCTATGTTAACTAACGGCACGGTATCGGACCTTAATATTGACCCATAATTTTTAAATTGGACCACATATTATATTACAGGGTAATAGTGTACCCTACCACAGGAAATAATTATAGGTCAATTAGGGGGTACACAGTGTGACCCTAAAGTTTACTATGTATGCCTATGCGAAATAAAGTGTTCTGAGAAGCTTAAAATGAGGAAATAAGCGTTCTAAAATGCTTTAAAAATTCAAAGACATTTTTCTATGCTAACTAACGGCACGGTATCGGACCTTAATATTGACCTATAATTTTTAAATTGGACCACGTATTATATTACAGGGTAATAGTGTACCCTACCACAGGAAATATTTATAGGTCATTTAGGGGGTTCACAGCGTGACCCTAAATTTTACTATGTATGCTTATGCGAAATAGAGTGTTCTGAGAAGCTTAAAATGAAGAAATAAGCGTTCTAAAATGCTTTAAAAATTCAAAGACATCTTTCAATGGTTAACTAGCGCAAGGCGCAATATCAGACCTTAATATTGACCCATAATATTTAAATTGGACCAGGTATTATATTACAGGGTAATAGTGTACCCTACCACAGGAAATAATTATAGGTCAATTAGGGGGTACACTATGTATATTTTAAATTGTGCAATAAAACAAGGAAATACGAAGACACTTTTCTATGTTAACTAACGGCACGGTATCGGACCTTAATATTGACCCATAATTTTTAAATTGGACCACGTATTATATTACAGGGTAATAGTGTACCCTACCACAGGAAATAATTATAGGTCAATTAGGGGGTACACAGTGTGACCCTAAAGTTTACTATGTATGCCTATGCGAAATAAAGTGTTCTGAGAAGCTTAAAATGAGGAAATAAGCGTTCTAAAATGCTTTTAAAATTCAATGACATTTTTCTATGCTAACTAACGGCACGGTATCGGACCTTAATATTGACCTATAATTTTTAAATTGGACCACCTATTATATTACAGGGTAATAGTGTACCCTACCACAGGAAATAATTATAGGTCAATTAGGGGGTACACAGCGTGACCCTAAAGTTTACTATGTATGCCTATGCGAAATAAAGTGTTCTGAGAAGCTTAAAATGAAGAAATAAGCGTTCTAAAATGCTTTAAAAATTCAAAGACATCTTTCAATGGTTAACTAACGCAAGGCGCAATATCAAACCTTAATATTGACCCATAATATTTAAATTGAACAAGGTATTGTATTACAGGGTAATAGTGTACCCTACCACAGGAAATAATTATAGGTCAATTAGGGGGTACACTATGTATATTTTAAATAGTGCATTAAAACAAGGAAATACGAAGACACTTTTCTATGTTAACTAACGGCACGGTATCGGAAATTAATATTGACCTATAATTTTTAAATTGGACCACGTATTATATTACAGGGTTATAGTGTACCCTACCACAGGAAATAATTATAGGTCAATTAGGGGGTACGCAGAGTGACCCTAAAGTTTACTATGTATGCCTATGCGAAATAAAGTGTTCTGAGAAGCTTAAAATGAGGAAATAAGCGTTCTAAAATGCTTTAAAAATTCAAAGACATTTTTCTATGCTAACTAACGGCACGGTATCGGACCTTAATATTGACCTATAATTTTTAAATTGGACCACGTATTATATTACAGGGTAATAGTGTACCCTACCACAGGAAATATTTATAGGTCATTTAGGGGGTACACAGCGTGACCCTAAATTTTACTATGTATGCTTATGCGAAATAGAGTGTTCTGAGAAGCTTAAAATGAAGAAATAAGCGTTCTAAAATGCTTTAAAAATTCAAAGACATCTTTCAATGGTTAACTAGCGCAAGGCGCAATATCAGACCTTAATATTGACCCATAATATTTAAATTGGACCAGGTATTATATTACAGGGTAATAGTGTACCCTACCACAGGAAATAATTATAGGTCAATTAGGGGGTACACTATGTATATTTTAAATTGTGCATTAAAACAAGGAAATACGAAGACACTTTTCTATGTTAACTAACGGCACGGTATCGGACCTTAATATTGACCCATAATTTTTAAATTGGACCACGTATTATATTACAGGGTAATAGTGTACCCTACCACAGGAAATAATTATAGGTCAATTAGGGGGTACACAGTGTGACCCTAAAGTTTACTATGTATGCCTATGCGAAATAAAGTGTTCTGAGAAGCTTAAAATGAGGAAATAAGCGTTCTAAAATGCTTTTAAAATTCAAAGACATTTTTCTATGCTAACTAACGGCACGGTATCGGACCTTAATATTGACCTATAATTTTTAAATTGGACCACCTATTATATTACAGGGTAATAGTGTACCCTACCACAGGAAATAATTATAGGTCAATTAGGGGGTACACAGCGTGACCCTAAAGTTTACTATGTATGCCTATGCGAAATAAAGTGTTCTGAGAAGCTTAAAATGAAGAAATAAGCGTTCTAAAATGCTTTAAAAATTCAAAGACATCTTTCAATGGTTAACTAACGCAAGGCGCAATATCAAACCTTAATATTGACCCATAATATTTAAATTGAACAAGGTATTGTATTACAGGGTAATAGTGTACCCTACCACAGGAAATAATTATAGGTCAATTAGGGGGTACACTATGTATATTTTAAATTGTGCATTAAAACAAGGAAATACGAAGACACTTTTCTATGTTAACTAACGGCACGGTATCGGAACTTAATATTGACCCATAATTTTTAAATTGGACCACGTATTATATTACAGGGTAATAGTGTACCCTACCACAGGAAATAATTATAGGTCAATTAGGGGGTACACAGTGTGACCCTAAAGTTTACTATGTATGCCTATGCGAAATAAAGTGTTCTGAGAAGCTTAAAATGAATGAGGAAATAAGCGTTCTAAAATGCTTTTAAAATTCAAAGACATTTTTCTATGCTAACTAACGGCACGGTATCGGACCTTAATATTGACCTATAATTTTTAAATTGGACCACCTATTATATTACAGGGTAATAGTGTACCCTACAACAGGAAATAATTATAGGTCAATTAGGGGGTACACAGCGTGACCCTAAAGTTTACTATGTATGCCTATGCGAAATAAAGAGTTCTGAGAAGCTTAAAATGAAGAAATAAGCGTTCTAAAATGCTTTAAAAATTCAAAGACATCTTTCAATGGTTAACTAACGCAAGGCGCAATATCAAACCTTAATATTGACCCATAATATTTAAATTGAACAAGGTATTGTATTACAGGGTAATAGTGTACCCTACCACAGGAAATAATTATAGGTCAATTAGGGGGTACACTATGTATATTTTAAATAGTGCATTAAAACAAGTTAATACGAAGACATTTTTCAATGTTAACTAACGGCACGGTATCGGAACTTAATATTGACTTATAATTTTTACATTGGACCACGTATTATATTACAGGGTAATAGTGTACCCTACCACAGGAATTAATTATAGGTCATTTAGGGGGTACACAGCGTGACCCTAAATTTTACTATGTATGCCTATGCGAAATAGAGTGTTCTGAGAAGCTTAAAATGAGGAAATAAGCGTTCTAAAATGCTTTAAAAATTCAAAGTCATTTTTCTATGTTAACTAACGGCACGGTATCGGACCTTAATATTTACCTATAATTTTTAAATTGGACCACGTATTATATTACAGGGTAATAATGTACCCTACCACAGGAAATAATTATAGGTCATTTAGGGGGTACACAGCGTGACCCTAAATTTTACTATGTATGCCTATGCGAAATAGAGTGTTCTGAGATGCTTAAAATGAAGAAATAAGCGTTCAAAAATGCTTTAAAAATTCAAAGACATCTTTCAATGGTTAACTAACGCAAGGCGCAATATCATACCTTAATATTGACCCATAATATTTAAATTGGAATAGGTATTATATTACAGGGTAATAGTGTACCCTACCACAGGAAATAATTATAGGTCAATTAGGGGGTACACTATGTATATTTTAAATAGTGCATTAAAACAAGGAAATACGAAGACACTTTTCTATGTTAACTAACGGCACGGTATCGGAAATTAATATTGACCTATAATTTTTAAATTGGACCACGTATTATATTACAGGGTTATAGTGTACCCTACCACAGGAAATAATTATAGGTCAATTAGGGGGTACGCAGAGTGACCCTAAAGTTTACTATGTATGCCTATGCGAAATAAAGTGTTCTGAGAAGCTTAAAATGAGGAAATAAGCGTTCTAAAATGCTTTAAAAATTCAAAGACATTTTTCTATGCTAACTAACGGCACGGTATCGGACCTTAATATTGACCTATAATTTTTAAATTGGACCACCTATTATATTACAGGGTAATAGTGTACCCTACCACAGGAAATAATTATAGGTCAATTAGGGGGTACACTATGTGTATTTTAAATAGTGCATTAAAACAAGGAAATACGAAGACATTTTTCAATGTTAACTAACGGCACGGTATCGGAACTTAATATTGACCTATAATTTTTAAATTGGACCACGTATTATATTACAGGGTAATAGTGTACCCTACCACAGGAAATAATTATAGGTCAATTAGGGGGTACACAGTGTGACCCTAAAGTTTACTATGTATGCCTATGCGAAATAAAGTGTTCTGAGAAGCTTAAAATGAATGAGGAAATAAGCGTTCTAAAATGCTTTTAAAATTCAAAGACATTTTTCTATGCTAACTAACGGCACGGTATCGGACCTTAATATTGACCTATAATTTTTAAATTGGACCACCTATTATATTACAGGGTAATAGTGTACCCTACCACAGGAAATAATTATAGGTCAATTAGGGGGTACACAGCGTGACCCTAAAGTTTACTATGTATGCCTATGCGAAATAAAGAGTTCTGAGAAGCTTAAAATGAAGAAATAAGCGTTCTAAAATGCTTTAAAAATTCAAAGACATCTTTCAATGGTTAACTAACGCAAGGCGCAATATCAAACCTTAATATTGACCCATAATATTTAAATTGAACAAGGTATTGTATTACAGGGTAATAGTGTACCCTACCACAGGAAATAATTATAGGTCAATTAGGGGGTACACTATGTATATTTTAAATAGTGCATTAAAACAAGTTAATACGAAGACATTTTTCAATGTTAACTAACGGCACGGTATCGGAACTTAATATTGACCTATAATTTTTACATTGGACCACGTATTATATTACAGGGTAATAGTGTACCCTACCACAGGAATTAATTATAGGTCATTTAGGGGGTACACAGCGTGACCCTAAATTTTACTATGTATGCCTATGCGAAATAGAGTGTTCTGAGAAGCTTAAAATGAGGAAATAAGCGTTCTAAAATGCTTTAAAAATTCAAAGTCATTTTTCTATGTTAACTAACGGCACGGTATCGGACCTTAATATTTACCTATAATTTTTAAATTGGACCACGTATTATATTACAGGGTAATAATGTACCCTACCACAGGAAATAATTATAGGTCATTTAGGGGGTACACAGCGTGACCCTAAATTTTACTATGTATGCCTATGCGAAATAGAGTGTTCTGAGATGCTTAAAATGAAGAAATAAGCGTTCAAAAATGCTTTAAAAATTCAAAGACATCTTTCAATGGTTAACTAACGCAAGGCGCAATATCATACCTTAATATTGACCCATAATATTTAAATTGGAATAGGTATTATATTACAGGGTAATAGTGTACCCTACCACAGGAAATAATTATAGGTCAATTAGGGGGTACACTATGTATATTTTAAATAGTGCATTAAAACAAGGAAATACGAAGACACTTTTCTATGTTAACTAACGGCACGGTATCGGAAATTAATATTGACCTATAATTTTTAAATTGGACCACGTATTATATTACAGGATTATAGTGTACCCTACCACAGGAAATAATTATAGGTCAATTAGGGGGTACGCAGAGTGACCCTAAAGTTTACTATGTATGCCTATGCGAAATAAAGTGTTCTGAGAAGCTTAAAATGAGGAAATAAGCGTTCTAAAATGCTTTAAAAATTCAAAGACATTTTTCTATGCTAACTAACGGCACGGTATCGGACCTTAATATTGACCTATAATTTTTAAATTGGACCACCTATTATATTACAGGGTAATAGTGTACCCTACCACAGGAAATAATTATAGGTCAATTAGGGGGTACACTATGTGTATTTTAAATAGTGCATTAAAACAAGGAAATACGAAGACATTTTTCAATGTTAACTAACGGCACGGTATCGGAACTTAATATTGACCTATAATTTTTAAATTGGACCACGTATTATATTACAGGGTAATAGTGTACCCTACCACAGGAAATAATTATAGGTCATTTAGGGGGTACACAGCGTGACCCTAAATTTTACTATGTATGCTTATGCGAAATAGAGTGTTCTGAGAAGCTTAAAATGAAGAAATAAGCGTTCTAAAATGCTTTAAAAATTCAAAGACATCTTTCAATGGTTAACTAGCGCAAGGCGCAATATCAGACCTTAATATTGACCCATAATATTTAAATTGGACCAGGTATTATATTACAGGGTAATAGTGTACCCTACCAAAGGAAATAATTATAGGTCAATTAGGGGGTACACTATGTATATTTTAAATTGTGCATTAAAACAAGGAAATACGAAGACACTTTTCTATGTTAACTAACGGCACGGTATCGGACCTTAATATTGACCCATAATTTTTAAATTGGACCACGTATTATATTACAGGGTAATAGTGTACCCTACCACAGGAAATAATTATAGGTCAATTAGGGGGTACACAGTGTGACCCTAAAGTTTACTATGTATGCCTATGCGAAATAAAGTGTTCTGAGAAGCTTAAAATGAGGAAATAAGCGTTCTAAAATGCTTTTAAAATTCAAAGACATTTTTCTATGCTAACTAACGGCACGGTATCGGACCTTAATATTGACCTATAATTTTTAAATTGGACCACCTATTATATTACAGGGTAATAGTGTACCCTACCACAGGAAATAATTATAGGTCAATTAGGGGGTACACAGCGTGACCCTAAAGTTTACTATGTATGCCTATGCGAAATAAAGTGTTCTGAGAAGCTTAAAATGAAGAAATAAGCGTTCTAAAATGCTTTAAAAATTCAAAGACATCTTTCAATGGTTAACTAACGAAAGGCGCAATATCAAACCTTAATATTGACCCATAATATTTAAATTGAACAAGGTATTGTATTACAGGGTAATAGTGTACCCTACCACAGGAAATAATTATAGGTCAATTAGGGGGTACACTATGTATATTTTAAATTGTGCATTAAAACAAGGAAATACGAAGACACTTTTCTATGTTAACTAACGGCACGGTATCGGACCTTAATATTGACCCATAATTTTTAAATTGGACCACGTATTATATTACAGGGTAATAGTGTACCCTACCACAGGAAATAATTATAGGTCAATTAGGGGGTACACAGTGTGACCCTAAAGTTTACTATGTATGCCTATGCGAAATAAAGTGTTCTGAGAAGCTTAAAATGAGGAAATAAGCGTTCTAAAATGCTTTTAAAATTCAAAGACATTTTTCTATGCTAACTAACGGCACGGTATCGGACCTTAATATTGACCTATAATTTTTAAATTGGACCACCTATTATATTACATGGTAATAGTGTACCCTACCACAGGAAATAATTATAGGTCAATTAGGGGGTACACAGCGTGACCCTAAAGTTTACTATGTATGCCTATGCGAAATAAAGTGTTCTGAGAAGCTTAAAATGAAGAAATAAGCGTTCTAAAATGCTTTAAAAATTCAAAGACATCTTTCAATGGTTAACTAACGCAAGGCGCAATATCAAACCTTAATATTGACTAATAATATTTAAATTGAACAAGGTATTGTATTACAGGGTAATAGTGTACCCTACCACAGGAAATAATTATAGGTCAATTAGGGGGTACACTATGTATATTTTAAATAGTGCATTAAAACAAGTTAATACGAAGACATTTTTCAATGTTAACTAACGGCACGGTATCGGAACTTAATATTGACCTATAATTTTTACATTGGACCACGTATTATATTACAGGGTAATAGTGTACCCTACCACAGGAATTAATTATAGGTCATTTAGGGGGTACACAGCGTGACCCTAAATTTTACTATGTATGCCTATGCGAAATAAAGTGTTCTGAGAAGCTTAAAATGAGGAAATAAGCGTTCTAAAATGCTTTAAAAATTCAAAGACATTTTTCTATGTTAACTAACGGCACGGTATCGGACCTTAATATTGACCTATAATTTTTAAATTGGACCACGTATTATATTACAGGGTAATAATGTACCCTACCACAGGAAATAATTATAGGTCATTTAGGGGGTACACAGCGTGACCCTAAATGTTACTATGTATGCCTATGCGAAATAGAGTGTTCTGAGATGCTTAAAATGAAGAAATAAGCGTTCAAAAATGCTTTAAAAATTCAAAGACATCTTTCAATGGTTAACTAACGCAAGGCGCAATATCATACCTTAATATTGACCCATAATATTTAAATTGGAATAGGTATTATATTACAGGGTAATAGTGTACCCTACCACAGGAAATAATTATAGGTCAATTAGGGGGTACACTATGTATATTTTAAATAGTGCATTAAAACAAGGAAATACGAAGACACTTTTCTATGTTAACTAACGGCACGGTATCGGAAATTAATATTGACCTATAATTTTTAAATTGGACCACGTATTATATTACAGGGTTATAGTGTACCCTACCACAGGAAATAATTATAGGTCAATTAGGGGGTACGCAGAGTGACCCTAAAGTTTACTATGTATGCCTATGCGAAATAAAGTGTTCTGAGAAGCTTAAAATGAGGAAATAAGCGTTCTAAAATGCTTTAAAAATTCAAAGACATTTTTCTATGCTAACTAACGGCACGGTATCGGACCTTAATATTGACCTATAATTTTTAAATTGGACCACCTATTATATTACAGGGTAATAGTGTACCCTACCACAGGAAATAATTATAGGTCAATTAGGGGGTACACAGCGTGACCCTAAAGTTTACTATGTATGCCTCTGCGAAATAAAGTGTTCTGAGAAGCTTAAAATGAAGAAATAAGCGTTCTAAAATGCTTTAAAAATTCAAAGACATCTTTCAATGGTTAACTAACGCAAGGCGCAATATCAAACCTTAATATTGACCCATAATATTTAAATTGAACCAGGTATTGTATTACAGGGTAATAGTGTACCCTACCACAGGAAATAATTATAGGTCAATTAGGGGGTACACTATGTGTATTTTAAATAGTGCATTAAAACAAGGAAATACGAAGACATTTTTCAATGTTAACTAACGGCACGGTATCGGAACTTAATATTGACCTATAATTTTTAAATTGGACCACGTATTATATTACAGGGTAATAGTGTACCCTACCACAGGAAATAATTATAGGTCATTTAGGGGGTACACAGCGTGACCCTAAATTTTACTATGTATGCCTATGCGAAATAGAGTGTTCTGAGATGCTTAAAATGAAGAAATAAGCGTTCAAAAATGCTTTAAAAATTCAAAGACATCTTTCAATGGTTAACTAACGCAAGGCGCAATATCATACCTTAATATTGACCCATAATATTTAAATTGGAATAGGTATTATATTACAGGGTAATAGTGTACCCTACCACAGGAAATAATTATAGGTCAATTAGGGGGTACACTATGTATATTTTAAATAGTGCATTAAAACAAGGAAATACGAAGACACTTTTCTATGTTAACTAACGGCACGGTATCGGAAATTAATATTGACCTATAATTTTTAAATTGGACCACGTATTATATTACAGGGTTATAGTGTACCCTACCACAGGAAATAATTATAGGTCAATTAGGGGGTACGCAGAGTGACCCTAAAGTTTACTATGTATGCCTATGCGAAATAAAGTGTTCTGAGAAGCTTAAAATGAGGAAATAAGCGTTCTAAAATGCTTTAAAAATTCAAAGACATTTTTCTATGCTAACTAACGGCACGGTATCGGACCTTAATATTGACCTATAATTTTTAAATTGGACCACCTATTATATTACAGGGTAATAGTGTACCCTACCACAGGAAATAATTATAGGTCAATTAGGGGGTACACAGCGTGACCCTAAAGTTTACTATGTATGCCTATGCGAAATAAAGTGTCCTGAGAAGCTTAAAATGAAGAAATAAGCGTTCTAAAATGCTTTAAAAATTCAAAGACATCTTTCAATGGTTAACTAACGCAAGGCGCAATATCAAACCTTAATATTGACCCATAATATTTAAATTGAACCAGGTATTGTATTACAGGGTAATAGTGTACCCTACCACAGGAAATAATTATAGGTCAATTAGGGGGTACACTATGTGTATTTTAAATAGTGCATTAAAACAAGGAAATACGAAGACATTTTTCAATGTTAACTAACGGCACGGTATCGGAACTTAATATTGACCTATAATTTTTAAATTGGACCACGTATTATATTACAGGGTAATAGTGTACCCTACCACAGGAAATAATTATAGGTCATTTAGGGGGTACACAGCGTGACCCTAAATTTTACTATGTATGCTTATGCGAAATAGAGTGTTCTGAGAAGCTTAAAATGAAGAAATAAGCGTTCTAAAATGCTTTAAAAATTCAAAGACATCTTTCAATGGTTAACTAGCGCAAGGCGCAATATCAGACCTTAATATTGACCCATAATATTTAAATTGGACCAGGTATTATATTACAGGGTAATAGTGTACCCTACCACAGGAAATAATTATAGGTCAATTAGGGGGTACACTATGTATATTTTAAATTGTGCATTAAAACAAGGAAATACGAAGACACTTTTCTATGTTAACTAACGGCACGGTATCGGACCTTAATATTGACCCATAATTTTTAAATTGGACCACGTATTATATTACAGGGTAATAGTGTACCCTACCACAGGAAATATTTATAGGTCAATTAGGGGGTACACAGTGTGACCCTAAAGTTTACTATGTATGCCTATGCGAAATAAAGTGTTCTGAGAAGCTTAAAATGAGGAAATAAGCGTTCTAAAATGCTTTTAAAATTCAAAGACATTTTTCTATGCTAACTAACGGCACGGTATCGGACCTTAATATTGACCTATAATTTTTAAATTGGACCACCTATTATATTACAGGGTAATAGTGTACCCTACCACAGGAAATAGTTATAGGTCAATTAGGGGGTACACAGCGTGACCCTAAAGTTTACTATGTATGCCTATGCGAAATAAAGTGTTCTGAGAAGCTTAAAATGAAGAAATAAGCGTTCTAAAATGCTTTAAAAATTCAAAGACATCTTTCAATGGTTAACTAACGCAAGGCGCAATATCAAACCTTAATATTGACCCATAATATTTAAATTGAACAAGGTATTGTATTACAGGGTAATAGTGTACCCTACCACAGGAAATAATTATAGGTCAATTAGGGGGTACACTATGTATATTTTAAATTGTGCATTAAAACAAGGAAATACGAAGACACTTTTCTATGTTAACTAACGGCACGGTATCGGACCTTAATATTGACCCATAATTTTTAAATTGGACCACGTATTATATTACAGGGTAATAGTGTACCCTACCACAGGAAATAATTATAGGTCAATTAGGGGGTACACAGTGTGACCCTTAAGTTTACTATGTATGCCTATGCGAAATAAAGTGTTCTGAGAAGCTTAAAATGAATGAGGAAATAAGCGTTCTAAAATGCTTTTAAAATTCAAAGACATTTTTCTATGCTAACTAACGGCACGGTATCGGACCTTAATATTGACCTATAATTTTTAAATTGGACCACCTATTATATTACAGGGTAATAGTGTACCCTACCACAGGAAATAATTATAGGTCAATTAGGGGGTACACAGCGTGACCCTAAAGTTTACTATGTATGCCTATGCGAAATAAAGTGTTCTGAGAAGCTTAAAATGAAGAAATAAGTGTTCTAAAATGCTTTAAAAATTCAAAGACATCTTTCAATGGTTAACTAACGCAAGGCGCAATATCAAACCTTAATATTGACCCGTAATATTTAAATTGAACAAGGTATTGTATTACAGGGTAATAGTGTACCCTACCACAGGAAATAATTATAGGTCAATTAGGGGGTACACTATGTATATTTTAAATAGTGCATTAAAACAAGTTAATACGAAGACATTTTTCAATGTTAACTAACGGCACGGTATCGGAACTTAATATTGACCTATAATTTTTAAATTGGACCACGTATTATATTACAGGGTTATAGTGTACCCTACCACAGGAAATAATTATAGGTCAATTAGGGGGTACGCAGAGTGACCCTAAAGTTTACTATGTATGCCTATGCGAAATAAAGTGTTCTGAGAAGCTTAAAATGAGGAAATAAGCATTCTAAAATGCTTTAAAAATTCAAAGACATTTTTCTATGCTAACTAACGGCACGGTATCGGACCTTAATATTGACCTATAATTTTTAAATTGGACCACCTATTATATTACAGGGTAATAGTGTACCCTACCACAGGAAATAATTATAGGTCAATTAGGGGGTACACAGCGTGACCCTAAAGTTTACTATGTATGCCTATGCGAAATAAAGTGTTCTGAGAAGCTTAAAATGAAGAAATAAGCGTTCTAAAATGCTTTAAAATTTCAAAGACATCTTTCAATGGTTAACTAACGCAAGGCGCAATATCAAACCTTAATATTGACCCATAATATTTAAATTGAACCAGGTATTGTATTACAGGGTAATAGTGTACCCTACCACAGGAAATAATTATAGGTCAATTAGGGGGTACACTATGTGTATTTTAAATAGTGCATTAAAACAAGGAAATACGAAGACATTTTTCAATGTTAACTAACGGCACGGTATCGGAACTTAATATTGACCTATAATTTTTAAATTGGACCACGTATTATATTACAGGGTAATAGTGTACCCTACCACAGGAAATAATTATAGGTCATTTAGGGGGTACACAGCGTGACCCTAAATTTTACTATGTATGCCTATGGGAAATAGAGTGTTCTGAGAAGCTTAAAATGAAGAAATAAGCGTTCTAAAATGCTTTAAAAATTCAAAGACATCTTTCAATGGTTAAATAACGCAAGGCGCAATATCAGACCTTAATATTGACCCATAATATTTAAATTGGACCAGGTATTATATTACAGGGTAATAGTGTACCCTTCCAAAGGAAATAATTATAGGTCAATTAGGGGGTACACAGTGTGACCCTAAAGTTTACTATGTATGCCTATGCGAAATAAAGTGTTCTGAGAAGCTTAAAATGAGGAAATAAGCGTTCTAAAATGCTTTTAAAATTCAAAGACATTTTTCTATGCTAACTAACGGCACGGTATCGGACCTTAATATTGACCTATAATTTTTAAATTGGACCACCTATTATATTACAGGGTAATAGTGTACCCTACCACAGGAAATAATTATAGGTCAATTAGGGGGTACACAGCGTGACCCCAAAGTTTACTATGTATGCCTATGCGAAATAGAGTGTTCTGAGAAGCTTAAAATGAAGAAATAGGCGTTCTAAAATGCTTTAAAAATTCAAAGACATCTTTCAATGGTTAACTTACGCAAGGCGCAATATCAAACCTTAATATTGACCCATAATATTTAAATTGAACAAGGTATTGTATTACAGGGTAATAGTGTACCCTACCACAGGAAATAATTATAGGTCAATTAGGGGGTACACTATGTATATTTTAAATAGTGCATTAAAACAAGGAAATACGAAGACATTTTTCAATGTTAACTAACGGCACGGTATCGGAACTTAATATTGACCTATAATTTTTAAATTGGACCACGTATTATATTACAGGGTAATAGTGTACCCTACCACAGGAAATAATTATAGGTCATTTAGGGGGTACACAGCGTGACCCTAAATTTTACTATGTATGCCTATGCGAAATAGAGTGTTCTGAGAAGCTTAAAATGAAGAAATAAAGTTTCTAAAATGCTTTAAAAATTCAAAGACATCTTTCAATGGTTAACTAACGCAAGGCGCAATATCAGACCTTAATATTGACCCATAAAATTTAAATTGGACCAGGTATTATATTACAGGGTAATAGTGTACCCTACCAAAGGAAATAATTATAGGTCAATTAGGGGGTACACAGCGTGACCCTAAAGTTTACTATGTATGCCTATGCGAAATAAAGTGTTCTGAGAAGCTTAAAATGAGGAAATAAGCGTTCTAAAATGCTTTAAAAATTCAAAGACATTTTTCTATGTTAACTAACGGCACGGTATCGGACCTTAATATTGACCTATAATTTTTAAATTGGACCACGTATTATATTACAGGGTAATAGTGTACCCTACCACAGGAAATAATTATAGGTCATTTAGGGGGTACGAAGCGTGACCCTTAATTTTACTATGTATGCCTATGCGAAATAGAGTGTTCTGAGATGCTTAAAAAGAAGACATAAGCGTTCTAAAATGCTTTAAAAATTCAAAGACATCTTCCAATGGTTAACTAACGCAAGGCGCAATATCAGACCTTAATATTGACCCATAATATTTAAATTGGACCAGGTATTATATTACAGGGTAATAGTGTACCCTACCACAGGAAATAATTATAGGTCAATTAGGGGGTACACAGCGTGACCCTAAAGTTTAATATGTATGCCTATGCGAAATAAAGTGTTCTGAGAAGCTTGAAATGAGGAAATAAGCGTTCTAAAATGCTTTTAAAATTCAAAGACATTTTTCTATGCTAACTAACGGCACGGTATCGGACCTTAATATTGACCTATAATTTTTAAATTGGACCACCTATTATATTACAGGGTAATAGTGTACCCTACCACAGGAAATAATTATAGGTCAATTAGGGGGTACACAGCGTGACCCTAAAGTTTACTATGTATGCCTATGCGAAATAAAGTGTTCTGAGAAGCTTAAAATGAAGAAATAAGCGTTCTAAAATGCTTTAAAAATTCAAAGACATCTTTCAATGGTTAACTAACGCAAGGCGCAATATCAAACCTTAATATTGACCCATAATATTTAAATTGAACAAGGTATTGTATTACAGGGTAATAGTGTACCCTACCACAGGAAATAATTATAGGTCAATTAGGGGGTACACTATGTATATTTTAAAAAGTGCATTAAAACAAGGAAATACGAAGACATTTTTCAATGTTAACTAACGGCACGGTATCGGAACTTAATATTGACCTATAATTTTTACATTGGACCACGTATTATATTACAGGGTAATAGTGTACCCTACCACAGGAATTAATTATAGGTCATTTAGGGGGTACACAGCGTGACCCTAAATTTTACTATGTATGCCTATGCGAAATAAAGTGTTCTGAGAAGCTTAAAATGAGGAAATAAGCGTTCTAAAATGCTTTAAAAATTCAAAGACATTTTTCTATGTTAACTAACGGCACGGTATCGGACCTTAATATTGACCTATAATTTTCAAATTGGACCACGTATTATATTACAGGGTAATAATGTACCCTACCACAGGAAATAATTATAGGTCATTTAGGGGGTACACAGCGTGACCCTAAATTTTACTATGTATGCCTATGCGAAATAGAGTGTTCTGAGATGCTTAAAATGAAGAAATAAGCGTTCTAAAATGCTTTAAAAATTCAAAGACATCTTTCAATGGTTAACTAACGCAAGGCGCAATATCAGACCTTAATATTGACCCATAATATTTAAATTGGACCAGGTATTATATTACAGGGTAATAGTGCACACTACCACAGGAAATAATTATAGGTCAATTAGGGGGTACACTATGTATATTTTAAATAGTGCATTAAAACAAGGAAATACGAAGACACTTTTCTATGTTAACTAACGGCACGGTATCGGACCTTAATACTGACCTATAATTTTTAAATTGTACCACGTATTATATTACAGGGTAATAGTGTACCTTACCACAGGAAATAATTATAGGTCAATTAGGTGGTACACAGCATGACCCTAAAATTTACTATGTATGCCTATGCGAAATAGAGTGTTCTGAGAAGCTTAAAATGAAGAAATAAGCGTTCTAAAATGCTTTAAAAATTCAAAGACATCTTTCAATGGTTAACTAACGCAAGGCGCGATATCAGACCTTAATATGGAAATATAATATTTCAATTGGACCAGGTATTATATTACAGGGTAATAGTGTACCCTACAACAGGAAATAATTATAGGACAATTAGGGGGTACACTATGTATGTTTTAAATAGTGCATTAAAACAAGAAAATACGAAGACACTTTTCTATGTCAACTAACGGCACGGTATCGGACCTTAATATTGACCTATAATTTTTAAATTGGACCACGTATTATATTACAGGGTTATAGTGTACCCTACCACAGGAAATAATTATAGGTCAATTAGGGGGTACACAGAGTGACCCTAAAGTTTACTATGTATGCCTATGCGAAATAAAGTGTTCTGAGAAGCTTAAAAAGAGGAAATAAGCGTTCTAAAATGCTTTAAAAATTCAAAGACATTTTCTATGTTAACTAACGGCACGGTATCGGACCTTAATATTGACCTATAATTTTTAAATTGGACCACGTATTATATTACAGGGAAATAGTGTACCCTACCACAGGAAATAATTATAGGTCATTTAGGGGGTACACAGCGTGACCCTAAATTTTACTATGTATGCCTATGCGAAATAGAGTGTTCTGAGATGCTTAAAATGAAGAAATAAGCGTTCAAAAATGCTTTAAAAATTCAAAGACATCTTTCAATGGTTAACTAACGCAAGGCGCAATATCAGACCTTAATATTGACCCATATTATTTAAATTGGACCAGGTATTATATTACAGGGTAATAGTGTACCCTACCACAGGAAATAATTATAGGTCTATTAGGGGGTACACTATGTATATTTTAAATAGTGCATTAAAACAAGGAAATACGAAGACACTTTTCTATGTTAACTAACGGCACGGTATCGGACCTTAATATTGACCTATAATTTGTAAATTGGACCACGTATTATATTACAGGGTTATAGTGTACCCTACCACAGGAAATAATTATAGGTCAATTAGGGGGTACGCAGAGTGACCCTAAAGTTTACTATGTATGCCTATGCGAAATAAAGTGTTCTGAGAAGCTTAAAATGAAGAAATAAGCGTTCTAAAATGCTTTAAAAATTCAAAGACATCTTTCAATGGTTAACTAACGCAAGGCGCAATATCAAACCTTAATATTGACCCATAATATTTAAATTGAACAAGGTATTGTATTACAGGGTAATAGTGTACCCTACCACAGGAAATAATTATAGGTCAATTAGGGGGTACACTATTTATATTTTAAATAGTGCATTAAAACAAGGAAATACGAAGACACTTTTCTATGTTAACTAACGGCACGGTATCGGACCTTAATATTGACCTATAATTTGTAAATTGGACCACGTATTATATTACAGGGTTATAGTGTTCCCTATCACAGGAAATAATTATAGGTCAATTAGGGGGTACGCAGAGTGACCCTAAAGTTTACTATGTATGCCTATGCGAAATAAAGTGTTCTGAGAAGCTTAAAATGAGGAAATAAGCGTTCTAAAATGCTTTAAAAATTCAAAGACATTTTTCTATGCTAACTAACGGCACGGTATCGGACCTTAATATTGACCTATAATTTTTAAATTGGACCACCTATTATATTACAGGGTAATAGTGTACCCTACCACAGGAAATAATTATAGGTCAATTAGGGGGTACACAGCGTGACCCTAAAGTTTACTATGTATGCCTATGCGAAATAAAGTGTTCTGAGAAGCTTAAAATGAAGAAATAAGCGTTCTAAAATGCTTTAAAAATTCAAAGACATCTTTCAATGGTTAACTAACGCAAGGCGCAATATCAAACCTTAATATTGACCCATAATATTTAAATTGAACAAGGTATTGTATTACAGGGTAATAGTGTACCCTACCACAGGAAATAATTATAGGTCAATTAGGGGGTACACTATGTATATTTTAAATAGTGCATTAAAACAAGGAAATACGAAGACATTTTTCAATGTTAACTAACGGCACGGTATCGGAACTTAATATTGACCTATAATTTTTACATTGGACCACGTATTATATTACAGGGTAATAGTGTACCCTACCACAGGAATTAATTATAGGTCATTTAGGGGGTACACAGCGTGACCCTAAATTTTACTATGTATGCCAATGCGAAATAAAGTGTTCTGAGAAGCTTAAAATGAGGAAATAAGCGTTCTAAAATGCTTTAAAAATTCAAAGACATTTTTCTATGTTAACTAACGGCACGGTATCGGACCTTAATATTGGCCTATAATTTTTAAATTGGACCACCTATTATATTACAGGGTAATAGTGTACCCTACCAATGGAAATAATTATAGGTCAATTAGGGGGTACACAGCGTGACCCTAAAGTTTAATATGTATGCCTATGCGAAATAAAGTGTTCTGAGAAGCTTAAAATAAAGAAATAAGCGTTCTAAAATGCTTTAAAAATTCAAAGACATCTTTCAATGGTTAACTAACGCAAGGCGCAATATCAAACCTTAATATTGACCCATAATATTTAAATTGAACCAGGTATTGTATTACAGGGTAATAGTGTACCCTACCACAGGAAATAATTATAGGTCAATTAGGGGTACACTATGTATATTTTAAATAGTGCATTAAAACAAGGAAAAACGAAGACACTTTTCTATGTTAACTAACGGCACGGTATCGAACCTTAATATTGACCTATAATTTTTAAATTGGACCACGTATTATATTACAGGGTTATAGTGTATCTTACCACAGGAAATAATTATAGGTCAATTAGGGGGTACACAGCGTGACCCTAAAGTTTACTATGTATGCCTATGCGAAATAAAGTGTTCTGAGAAGCTTAAAATGAGGAAATAAGCGTTCTAAAATGCTTTAAAAATTCAAAGACATTTTTCAATGTTAACTAACGGCACGGTATCGGACCTTAATATTGACCTATAATTTTTAAATTGGACCACGTATTATATTACAGGGTAATAGTGTACCCTACCACAGGAAATAATTATAGGTCATTTAGGGGGTACACAGCGTGACCCTAAATTTTACTATGTATGCTTATGCGAAATAGAGTGTTCTGAGAAGCTTAAAATGAAGAAATAAGCGTTCTAAAATGCTTTAAAAATTCAAAGACATCTTTCAATGGTTAACTAGCGCAAGGCGCAATATCAAACCTTAATATTGACCCATAATATTTAAATTGAACAAGGTATTGTATTACAGGGTAATAGTGTACCCTACCACAGGAAATAATTATAGGTCAATTAGGGGGTACACTATGTATATTTTAAATAGTGCATTAAAACAAGGAAATACGAAGACATTTTTCAATGTTAACTAACGGCACGGTATCGGAACTTAATATTGACCTATAATTTTTACATTGGACCACGTATTATATTACAGGGTAATAGTGTACCCCACCACAGGAATTAATTATAGGTCATTTAGGGGGTACACAGCGTGACCCTAAATTTTACTATGTATGCCTATGCGAAATAAAGTGTTCTGAGAAGCTTAAAATGAGGAAATAAGCGTTCTAAAATGCTTTAAAAATTCAAAGACATTTTTCTATGTTAACTAACGGCACGGTATCGGACCTTAATATTGACCTATAATTTTTAAATTGGACCACGTATTATATTACAGGGTTATAGTGTACCCTACCACAGGAAATAATTATAGGTCAATTAGGGGGTACGCAGAGTGACCCTAAAGTTTACTATGTATGCCTATGCGAAATAAAGTGTTCTGAGAAGCTTAAAATGAGGAAATAAGCGTTCTAAAATGCTTTAAAAATTCAAAGACATTTTTCTATGCTAACTAACGGCACGGTATCGGACCTTAATATTGACCTATAATTTTTAAATTGGACCACCTATTATATTACAGGGTAATAGTGTACCCTACCAATGGAAATAATTATAGGTCAATTAGGGGGTACACAGCGTGACCCTAAAGTTTAATATGTATGCCTATGCGAAATAATGTGTTCTGAGAAGCTTAAAATAAAGAAATAAGCGTTCTAAAATGCTTTAAAAATTCAAAGACATCTTTCAATGGTTAACTAACGCAAGGCGCAATATCAAACCTTAATATTGACCCATAATATTTAAATTGAACAAGGTATTGTATTACAGGGTAATAGTGTACCCTACCACAGGAAATAATTATAGGTCAATTAGGGGGTACACTATTTATATTTTAAATAGTGCATTAAAACAAGGAAATACGAAGACACTTTTCTATGTTAACTAACGGCACGGTATCGGACCTTAATATTGACCTATAATTTGTAAATTGGACCACGTATTATATTACAGGGTTATAGTGTACCCTATCACAGGAAATAATTATAGGTCAATTAGGGGGTACGCAGAGTGACCCTAAAGTTTACTATGTATGCCTATGCGAAATAAAGTGTTCTGAGAAGCTTAAAATGAGGAAATAAGCGTTCTAAAATGCTTTAAAAATTCAAAGACATTTTTCTATGCTAACTAACGGCACGGTATCGGACCTTAATATTGACCTATAATTTTTAAATTGGACCACCTATTATATTACAGGGTAATAGTGTACCCTACCAATGGAAATAATTATAGGTCAATTAGGGGGTACACAGCGTGACCCTAAAGTTTAATATGTATGCCTATGCGAAATAAAGTGTTCTGAGAAGCTTAAAATAAAGAAATAAGCGTTCTAAAATGCGTTGAAAATTCAAAGACATCTTTCAATGGATAACTAACGCAAGGCGCAATATCAAACCTTAATATTGACCCATAATATTTAAATTGAACCAGGTATTGTATTACAGGGTAATAGTGTACCCTACCACAGGAAATAATTATAGGTCAATTAGGGGTACACTATGTATATTTTAAATAGTGCATTAAAACAAGGAAAAACGAAGACACTTTTCTATGTTAACTAACGGCACGGTATCGAACCTTAATATTGACCTATAATTTTTAAATTGGACCACGTATTATATTACAGGGTTATAGTGTATCCTACCACAGGAAATAATTATAGGTCAATTAGGGGGTACACAGCGTGACCCTAAAGTTTACTATGTATGCCTATGCGAAATAAAGTGTTCTGAGAAGCTTAAAATGAGGAAATAAGCGTTCTAAAATGCTTTAAAAATTCAAAGACATTTTTCAATGTTAACTAACGGCATGGTATCGGACCTTAATTTTGACCTATAATTTTTAAATTGGACCACGTATTATATTACAGGGTAATAGTGTACCCTACCACAGGAAATAATTATAGGTCATTTAGGGGGTACACAGCGTGACCCTAAATTTTACTATGTATGCTTATGCGAAATAGAGTGTTCTGAGAAGCTTAAAATGAAGAAATAAGCGTTCTAAAATGCTTTAAAAATTCAAAGACATCTTTCAATGGTTAACTAGCGCAAGGAGCAATATCAGACCTTAATATTGACCCATAATATTTAAATTGGACCAGGTATTATATTACAGGGTAATAGTGTACCCTACCACAGGAAATAATTATAGGTCAATTAGGGGGTACACTATGTATATTTTAAATTGTGCATTAAAACAAGGAAATACGAAGACACTTTTCTATGTTAACTAACGGCAGGGTATCGGACCTTAATATTGACCTATAATTTTTAAATTGGACCACGTATTATATTACATGGTAATAGTGTACCCTACCACAGGAAATAATTATAGGTCAATTAGGGGGTACACAGCGTGACCCTAAAGTTTACTATGTATGCCTATGCGAAATAAAGTGTTCTGAGAAGCTTAAAATGAAGAAATAAGCGTTCTAAAATGCTTTAAAAATTCAAAGAGATCTTTCAATGGTTAACTAACGCAAGGCGCAATATCAAACCTTAATATTGACCCATAATATTTAAATTGAACAAGGTATTAGGGGGTCACGCTGTGTACCCCCTAATTGACCTATAATTATTTCCTGTGGTAGGGTACACTATTACCCTGTAATATAATAGGTGGTCCAATTAAAAAATTATAGGTCAATATTAAGGTCCGATACCGTGCCGTTAGTTAGCATAGAAAAATGTCTTTGAATTTTAAAAGCATTTTAGAACGCTTATTTCCTCATTTTAAGCTTCTCAGAACACTTTATTTCGCATAGGCATACATAGTAAACTTTAGGGTCACACTGTGTACCCCCTAATTGACCTATAATTATTTCCTGTGGTAGGGTACACTATTACCATGTAATATAATACGTGGTCCAATTTAAAAATTATAGGTCAATATTAAGGTCCGATACCCTGCCGTTAGTTAACATAGAAAAGTGTCTTCGTATTTCCTTGTTTTAATGCACAATTTAAAATATACATAGTGTACCCCCTAATTGACCTATAATTATTTCCTGTGGTAGGGTACACTATTACCCTGTAATATAATACCTGGTCCAATTTAAATATTATGGGTCAATATTAAGGTCTGATATTGCTCCTTGCGCTAGTTAACCATTGAAAGATGTCTTTGAATTTTTAAAGCATTTTAGAACGCTTATTTCTTCATTTTAAGCTTCTCAGAACACTCTATTTCGCATAAGCATACATAGTAAAATTTAGGGTCACGCTGTGTACCCCCTAAATGACCTATAATTATTTCCTGTGGTAGGGTACACTATTACCCTGTAATATAATACGTGGTCCAATTTAAAAATTATAGGTCAATATTAAGGTCCGATACCATGCCGTTAGTTAACATTGAAAAATGTCTTTGAATTTTTAAAGCATTTTAGAACGCTTATTTCCTCATTTTAAGCTTCTCAGAACACTTTATTTCGCATAGGCATACATAGTAAACTTTAGGGTCACGCTGTGTACCCCCTAATTGACCTATAATTATTTCCTGTGGTAGGATACACTATAACCCTGTAATATAATACGTGGTCCAATTTAAAAATTATAGGTCAATATTAAGGTTCGATACCGTGCCGTTAGTTAACATAGAAAAGTGTCTTCGTATTTCCTTGTTTTAATGCACTATTTAAAATATACATAGTGTACCCCTAATTGACCTATAATTATTTCCTGTGGTAGGGTACACTATTACCCTGTAATACAATACCTGGTTCAATTTAAATATTATGGGTCAATATTAAGGTTTGATATTGCGCCTTGCGTTAGTTAACCATTGAAAGATGTCTTTGAATTTTTAAAGCATTTTAGAACGCTTATTTCTTTATTTTAAGCTTCTCAGAACACTTTATTTCGCATAGGCATACATATTAAACTTTAGGGTCACGCTGTGTACCCCCTAATTGACCTATAATTATTTCCATTGGTAGGGTACACTATTACCCTGTAATATAATAGGTGGTCCAATTTAAAAATTATAGGTCAATATTAAGGTCCGATACCGTGCCGTTAGTTAGCATAGAAAAATGTCTTTGAATTTTTAAAGCATTTTAGAACGCTTATTTCCTCATTTTAAGCTTCTCAGAACACTTTATTTCGCATAGGCATACATAGTAAACTTTAGGGTCACTCTGCGTACCCCCTAATTGACCTATAATTATTTCCTGTGATAGGGTACACTATAACCCTGTAATATAATACGTGGTCCAATTTACAAATTATAGGTCAATATTAAGGTCCGATACCGTGCCGTTAGTTAACATAGAAAAGTGTCTTCGTATTTCCTTGTTTTAATGCACTATTTAAAATATAAATAGTGTACCCCCTAATTGACCTATAATTATTTCCTGTGGTAGGGTACACTATTACCCTGTAATACAATACCTTGTTCAATTTAAATATTATGGGTCAATATTAAGGTTTGATATTGCGCCTTGCGTTAGTTAACCATTGAAAGATGTCTTTGAATTTTTAAAGCATTTTAGAACGCTTATTTCTTTATTTTAAGCTTCTCAGAACACTTTATTTCGCATAGGCATACATATTAAACTTTAGGGTCACGCTGTGTACCCCCTAATTGACCTATAATTATTTCCATTGGTAGGGTACACTATTACCCTGTAATATAATAGGTGGTCCAATTAAAAAATTATAGGTCAATATTAAGGTCCGATACCGTGGCGTTAGTTAGCATAGAAAAATGTCTTTGAATTTTAAAAGCATTTTAGAACGCTTATTTCCTCATTTTAAGCTTCTCAGAACACTTTATTTCGCATAGGCATACATAGTAAACTTTAGGGTCACACTGTGTACCCCCTAATTGACCTATAATTATTTCCTGTGGTAGGGTACACTATTACCATGTAATATAATACGTGGTCCAATTTAAAAATTATAGGTCAATATTAAGGTCCGATACCCTGCCGTTAGTTAACATAGAAAAGTGTCTTCGTATTTCCTTGTTTTAATGCACAATTTAAAATATACATAGTGTACCCCCTAATTGACCTATAATTATTTCCTGTGGTAGGGTACACTATTACCCTGTAATATAATACCTGGTCCAATTTAAATATTATGGGTCAATATTAAGGTCTGATATTGCTCCTTGCGCTAGTTAACCATTGAAAGATGTCTTTGAATTTTTAAAGCATTTTAGAACGCTTATTTCTTCATTTTAAGCTTCTCAGAACACTCTATTTCGCATAAGCATACATAGTAAAATTTAGGGTCACGCTGTATACCCCCTAAATGACCTATAATTATTTCCTGTGGTAGGGTACACTATTACCCTGTAATATAATACGTGGTCCAATTTAAAAATTATAGGTCAATATTAAGGTCCGATACCATGCCGTTAGTTAACATTGAAAAATGTCTTTGAATTTTTAAAGCATTTTAGAACGCTTATTTCCTCATTTTAAGCTTCTCAGAACACTTTATTTCGCATAGGCATACATAGTAAACTTTAGGGTCACGCTGTGTACCCCCTAATTGACCTATAATTATTTCCTGTGGTAGGATACACTATAACCCTGTAATATAATACGTGGTCCAATTTAAAAATTATAGGTCAATATTAAGGTTCGATACCGTGCCGTTAGTTAACATAGAAAAGTGTCTTCGTATTTCCTTGTTTTAATGCACTATTTAAAATATACATAGTGTACCCCTAATTGACCTATAATTATTTCCTGTGGTAGGGTACACTATTACCCTGTAATACAATACCTGGTTCAATTTAAATATTATGGGTCAATATTAAGGTTTGATATTGCGCCTTGCGTTAGTTAACCATTGAAAGATGTCTTTGAATTTTTAAAGCATTTTAGAACGCTTATTTCTTTATTTTAAGCTTCTCAGAACACTTTATTTCGCATAGGCATACATATTAAACTTTAGGGTCACGCTGTGTACCCCCTAATTGACCTATAATTATTTCCATTGGTAGGGTACACTATTACCCTGTAATATAATAGGTGGTCCAATTTAAAAATTATAGGTCAATATTAAGGTCCGATACCGTGCCGTTAGTTAGCATAGAAAAATGTCTTTGAATTTTTAAAGCATTTTAGAACGCTTATTTCCTCATTTTAAGCTTCTCAGAACACTTTATTTCGCATAGGCATACATAGTAAACTTTAGGGTCACTCTGCGTACCCCCTAATTGACCTATAATTATTTCCTGTGATAGGGTACACTATAACCCTGTAATATAATACGTGGTCCAATTTACAAATTATAGGTCAATATTAAGGTCCGATACCGTGCCGTTAGTTAACATAGAAAAGTGTCTTCGTATTTCCTTGTTTTAATGCACTATTTAAAATATAAATAGTGTACCCCCTAATTGACCTATAATTATTTCCTGTGGTAGGGTACACTATTACCCTGTAATACAATACCTTGTTCAATTTAAATATTATGGGTCAATATTAAGGTTTGATATTGCGCCTTGCGTTAGTTAACCATTGAAAGATGTCTTTGAATTTTTAAAGCATTTTAGAACGCTTATTTCTTTATTTTAAGCTTCTCAGAACACTTTATTTCGCATAGGCATACATATTAAACTTTAGGGTCACGCTGTGTACCCCCTAATTGACCTATAATTATTTCCATTGGTAGGGTACACTATTACCCTGTAATATAATAGGTGGTCCAATTAAAAAATTATAGGTCAATATTAAGGTCCGATACCGTGGCGTTAGTTAGCATAGAAAAATGTCTTTGAATTTTAAAAGCATTTTAGAACGCTTATTTCCTCATTTTAAGCTTCTCAGAACACTTTATTTCGCATAGGCATACATAGTAAACTTTAGGGTCACACTGTGTACCCCCTAATTGACCTATAATTATTTCCTGTGGTAGGGTACACTATTACCATGTAATATAATACGTGGTCCAATTTAAAAATTATAGGTCAATATTAAGGTCCGATACCCTGCCGTTAGTTAACATAGAAAAGTGTCTTCGTATTTCCTTGTTTTAATGCACAATTTAAAATATACATAGTGTACCCCCTAATTGACCTATAATTATTTCCTGTGGTAGGGTACACTATTACCCTGTAATATAATACCTGGTCCAATTTAAATATTATGGGTCAATATTAAGGTCTGATATTGCTCCTTGCGCTAGTTAACCATTGAAAGATGTCTTTGAATTTTTAAAGCATTTTAGAACGCTTATTTCTTCATTTTAAGCTTCTCAGAACACTCTATTTCGCATAAGCATACATAGTAAAATTTAGGGTCACGCTGTATACCCCCTAAATGACCTATAATTATTTCCTGTGGTAGGGTACACTATTACCCTGTAATATAATACGTGGTCCAATTTAAAAATTATAGGTCAATATTAAGGTCCGATACCATGCCGTTAGTTAACATTGAAAAATGTCTTTGAATTTTTAAAGCATTTTAGAACGCTTATTTCCTCATTTTAAGCTTCTCAGAACACTTTATTTCGCATAGGCATACATAGTAAACTTTAGGGTCACGCTGTGTACCCCCTAATTGACCTATAATTATTTCCTGTGGTAGGATACACTATAACCCTGTAATATAATACGTGGTCCAATTTAAAAATTATAGGTCAATATTAAGGTTCGATACCGTGCCGTTAGTTAACATAGAAAAGTGTCTTCGTATTTCCTTGTTTTAATGCACTATTTAAAATATACATAGTGTACCCCTAATTGACCTATAATTATTTCCTGTGGTAGGGTACACTATTACCCTGTAATACAATACCTGGTTCAATTTAAATATTATGGGTCAATATTAAGGTTTGATATTGCGCCTTGCGTTAGTTAACCATTGAAAGATGTCTTTGAATTTTTAAAGCATTTTAGAACGCTTATTTCTTTATTTTAAGCTTCTCAGAACACTTTATTTCGCATAGGCATACATATTAAACTTTAGGGTCACGCTGTGTACCCCCTAATTGACCTATAATTATTTCCATTGGTAGGGTACACTATTACCCTGTAATATAATAGGTGGTCCAATTTAAAAATTATAGGTCAATACTAAGGTCCGATACCGTGCCGTTAGTTAGCATAGAAAAATGTCTTTGAATTTTTAAAGCATTTTAGAACGCTTATTTCCTCATTTTAAGCTTCTCAGAACACTTTATTTCGCATAGGCATACATAGTAAACTTTAGGGTCACTCTGCGTACCCCCTAATTGACCTATAATTATTTCCTGTGGTAGGGTACACTATAACCCTGTAATATAATACGTGGTCCAATTTAAAAATTATAGGTCAATATTAAGGTCCGATACCGTGCCGTTAGTTAACATAGAAAAATGTCTTTGAATTTTTAAAGCATTTTAGAACGCTTATTTCCTCATTTTAAGCTTCTCAGAACACTTTATTTCGCATAGGCATACATAGTAAAATTTAGGGTCACGCTGTGTACCCCCTAAATGACCTATAATTAATTCCTGTGATAGGGTACACTATTACCCTGTAATATAATACGTGGTCCAATTTAAAAATTATAGGTCAATATTAAGGTCCGATACCGTGCCGTTAGTTAACATTGAAAAATGTCTTTGAATTTTTAAAGCATTTTAGAACGCTTATTTCCTCATTTTAAGCTTCTCAGAACACTTTATTTCGCATAGGCATACATAGTAAACTTTAGGGTCTCTCTGTGTACCCCCTAATTGACCTATAATTATTTCCTGTGGTAGGGTACACTATAACCCTGTAATATAATACGTGGTCCAATTTAAAAATTATAGGTCAATATTAAGGTCCGATACCGTGCCGTTAGTTAACATAGAAAAGTGTCTTCGTATTTCCTTGTTTTAATGCACTATTTAAAATATACATAGTGTACCCCCTAATTGACCTATAATTATTTCCTGTGGTAGGGTACACTATAACCCTGTAATATAATACCTGGTCCAATTTAAATATTATGGGTCAATATTAAGGTCTGATATTGCGCCTGGCGTTAGTTAACCATTGAAAGATGTCTTTGAATTTTTAAAGCATTTTAGAACGCTTATTTCTTCATTTTAAGCTTCTCAGAACACTCTATTTCGCATAGGCATACATAGTAAATTTTAGGGTCACGCTGTGTACCACCTAATTGACCTATAATTATTTCCTGTGGTAAGGTACACTATTACCCTGTAATATAATACGTGGTACAATTTAAAAATTATAGGTCAATATTAAGGTCCGATACCGTGGCGTTAGTTAACATAGAAAAGTGTCTTCGTATTTCCTTGTTTTAATGCACTATTTAAAATATACATAGTGTACCCCCTAATTGACCTATAATTATTTCCTGTGGTAGGGTACACTATTACCCTGTAATATAATACCTGGTCCAATTTAAATATTATGGGTCAATATTAAGGTCTGATATTGCGCCTTGCGCTAGTTAACCATTGAAAGATGTCTTTGAATTTTTAAAGCATTTTAGAACGCTTATTTCTTCATTTTAAGCTTCTCAGAACACTCTATTTCGCATAAGCATACATAGTACAATTTAGGGTCACGCTGTGTACCCCCTAAATGACCTATAATTATTTCCTGTGGTAGGGTACACTATTACCCTGTAATATAATACGTGGTCCAATTTAAAAATTATAGGTCAATATTAAGGTCCGATACCTTGCCGTTAGTTAACATTGAAAAATGTCTTTGAATTTTTAAAGCATTTTAGAACGCTTATTTCCTCATTTTAAGCTTCTCAGAACACTTTATTTCGCATAGGCATACATAGTAAACTTTAGGGTCTCTCCGTGTACCCCCTAATTGACCTATAATTATTTCCTGTGGTAGGGTACACTATAACCCTGTAATATAATACGTGGTCCAATTTAAAAATTATAGGTCAATATTAAGGTCCGATACCGTGACGTTAGTTAACATAGAAAAGTGTCTTCGTATTTCCTTGTTTTAATGCACTATTTAAAATATACATAGTGTACCCCCTAATTGACCTATAATTATTTCCTGTGGTAGGGTACACTATTACCCTGTAATATAATACCTATTCCAATTTAAATATTATGGGTCAATATTAAGGTCTGATATTGCGCCTTGCGTTAGTTAACCATTGAAAGATGTCTTTGAATTTTTAAAGCATTTTAGAACGCTTATTTCTTCATTTTAAGCATCTCAGAACACTCTATTTCGCATAGGCATACATAGTAAAATTTAGGGTCACGCTGTGTACCCCCTAAATGACCTATAATTATATCCTGTGGTAGGGTACACTATTACCCTGTAATATAATACGTGGTCCAATTTAAAAATTATAGGTCAATATTAAGGTCCGATACCGTGCCGTTAGTTAACATAAAAAATGTCTTTGAATTTTTAAAGCATTTTAGAACGCTTATTTCCTCATTTTAAGCTTCTCAGAACACTTTATTTCGCATAGGCATACATAGTAAACTTTAGGGTCACGCTGTGTACCCCCTAATTGACCTATAATTATTTGCTTTGGTGGGGTACACTATTACCCTGTAATATAATACCTGGTCCAATTTAAATATTATGGGTCAATATTAAGGTCTGATATTGCGCCTTGCGTTAGTTAACCATTGAAAGATGTCTTTGAATTTTTAAAGCATTTTAGAACGCTTATTTCTTCATTTTAAGCTTCTCAGAGCACTCTATTTCGCATAGGCATACATAGTAAAATTTAGGGTCACGCTGTGTACCCCCTAAATGACCTATAATTATTTCCTGTGGTAGGGCACACTATTACCCTGTAATATAATACGTGGTTCAATTTAAAAATTATAGGTCAATATTAAGTTCCGATACCGTGCCGTTAGTTAACATTGAAAAATGTCTTCGTATTTCCTTGTTTTAATGCACTATTTAAAATATACATAGTGTACCCCCTAATTGACCTATAATTATTTCCTGTGGTAGGGTACACTATTACCCTGTAATACAATACCTGGTTCAATTTAAATATTATGGGTCAATATTAAGGTTTGATATTGCGCCTTGCGTTAGTTAACCATTGAAAGATGTCTTTGAATTTTTAAAGCATTTTAGAACGCTTATTTCTTCATTTTAAGCTTCTCAGAACACTTTATTTCGCATAGGCATACATAGTAAACTTTAGGGTCACGCTGTGTACCCCCTAAATGACCTATAATTATTTCCTGTGGTAGGGTACACTATTACCCTGTAATATAATACGTGGTCCAATTTAAAAATTATAGGTCAATAATAAGGTCCCATACCGTGCCGTTAGTTAATATAGAAAAATGTCTTTGAATTTTTAAAGCATTTTAGAACGCTTATTTCCTCATTTTAAGCTTCTCAGAACACTTTATTTCGCAACGGCATACATAGTAAACTTTAGGGTCACTCTGTGTACCCCCTAATTGACCTATAATTATTTCCTGTGGTAGGGTACACTATAACCCTGTAATATAATACGTGGTCCAATTTAAAAATTATAGGTCAATATTAAGGTCCGATACCGTGCCGTTAGTTAACATAGAAAAGTGTCTTCGTATTTTCTTGTTTTAATGCACTATTTAAAACATACATAGTGTACCCCCTAATTGACCTATAATTATTTCCTGTTGTAGGGTACACAATTACCCTGTAATATAATACCTGGTCCAATTGAAATATTATGGTTCCATATTAAGGTCTGATATCGCGCCTTGCGTTAGTTAACCATTGAAAGATGTCTTTGAATTTTTAAAGCATTTTAGAACGCTTATTTCTTCATTTTAAGCTTCTCAGAACACTCTATTTCGCATAGGCATACATAGTAAATTTTAGGGTCACGCTGTGTACCACCTAATTGACCTATAATTATTTCCTGTGGTAAGGTACACTATTACCCTGTAATATAATACGTGGTACAATTTAAAAATTATAGGTCAATATTAAGGTCCGATACCGTGCCGTTAGTTAACATAGAAAAGTGTTTTCGTATTTCCTTGTTTTAATGCACTATTTAAAATATACATAGTGTACCCCCTAAATGACCTATAATTATTTCCTGTGGTAGGGTACACTATTACCCTGTAATATAATAGGTGGTCCAATTTAAAAATTATAGGTCAATATTAAGGTCCGATACCGTGAAGTTAGTTAACATAGAAAAATGTCTTTGAATTTTTAAAGCATTTTAGAACGCTTATTTCCTCATTTTAAGCTTCTCAGAACACTTTATTTCGCATAGGCATACATAGTAAACTTTAGGGTCACTCTGTGTACCCCCTAATTGACCTATAATTATTTCCTGTGGTAGGGTACACTATAACCCTGTAATATAATACGTGGTCCAGTTTAAATATTATAGGTCAATATTAAGGTCCGATACCGTGCCGTTAGTTAACATAGAAAAGTGTCTTCGTATTTCCTTGTTTTAATGCACTATTTAAAATATACATAGTGTACCCCCTAATTGACCTATAATTATTTCCTGTGGTAGGGTACACTATTACCCTGTAATATAATACCTGGTCCAATTTAAATATTATGGGTCAATATTAAGGTCTGATATTGCGCCTTGCGTTAGTTAACCATTGAAAGATGTCTTTGAATTTTTAAAGCATATTTCTTCATTAATTTTTAACGCTTATTTCTTCATTTTAAGCATCTCAGAACACTCTATTTCGCATAGGCATATATAGTAAACTTTAGGGTCACTCTGTGTACCCCCTAATTGACCTATAATTATTTCCTGTGGTAGGGTACACTATAACCCTGTAATATAATACGTGGTCCAATTTAAAAATTATAGGTCAATATTAAGGTCCGATACCGTGCCGTTAGTTAACATAGAAAAGTGTCTTCGTATTTCCTTGTTTTAATGCACTATTTAAAATATACATAGTGTACCCCCTAATTGACCTATAATTATATCCTGTGGTAGGGTACACTATTACCCTGTAATATAATACCTGGTCCAATTTAAATTTTATGGGTCAATATTAAGGTCTTATATTGCGCCTTGCGTTAGTTAACCATTGAAAGATGTCTTTGAATTTTTAAAGCATTTTAGAACGCTTATTTCTTCATTTTAAGCTTCTCAGAACACTCTATTTCGCATAGGCATACATAGTAAAATTTAGGGTCACGCTGTGTACCCCCTAAATGACCTATAATTATTTCCTAAGGTAGGGTACACTATTACCCTGTAATATAATACGTGGTCCAATTTAAAAATTATAGGTCAATATTAAGTTACGATACCGTGCCGTTAGTTAACATTGAAAAATGTCTTCGTATTTCCTTGTTTTAATGCACTCTTTAAAATATACATAGTGTACCCCCTAATTGACCTATAATTATTTCCTGTGGTAGGGTAAGCTATTACCCTGTAATACAATACCTGGTTCAATTTAAATATTATGGGTCAATATTAAGGTTTGATATTGCGCCTTGCGTTAGTTAACCATTGAAAGATGTCTTTGAATTTTTAAAGCATTTTAGAACGCTTAGTTCTTCATTTTAAGCTTCTCAGAACACTTTATTTCGCATAGGCATACATAGTAAACTTTAGGGTCACGCTGTGTACCCCCTAATTGACCTATAATTATTTCCTGTGGTAGGGTACACTTTTACCCTGTAATATAATACGTTGTCCAATTTAAAAATTATAGGTCAATATTAAGGTCCGATACCGTGCCGTTAGTTAACCATTGAAAGATGTCTTTGAATTTTTAAAGCATTTTAGAACGCTTATTTCTTCATTTTAAGCATCTCAGAACACTCTATTTCGCATAGGCATACATAGTAAAATTTAGGGTCACGCTGTGTACCCCCTAAATGACCTATAATTATTTCCTGTGGTAGGGTACACTATTACCCTTTAATATAATACGTGGTCCAACTTAAAAATTATAGGTCAATATTAAGGTCCGATACCGTGCCGTTAGTTAACATAGAAAAGTGTCTTCGTATTTTCTTGTTTTAATGCACTATTTAAAACATACATAGTGTACCCCCTAATTGACCTATAATTATTTCCTGTTGTAGGGTACACTATTACCCTGTAATATAATACCTGGGCCAATTGAAATATTATGGTTCCATATTAAGGTCTGATATCGCGCCTTGCGTTAGTTAACCATTGAAAGATGTCTTTGAATTTTTAAAGCATTTTAGAACGCTTATTTCTTCATTTTAAGCTTCTCAGAACACTCTATTTCGCATAGGCATACATAGTAAATTTTAGGGTCACGCTGTGTATCACCTAATTGACCTATAATTATTTCCTGTGGTAAGGTACACTATTACCCTGTAATATAATACGTGGTCCAATTTAAAAATTATAGGTCAATATTAAGATCCGATACCGTGCCGTTAGTTAACATAGAAAAATGTCTTTGAATTTTTAAAGCATTTTAGAACGCTTATTTCCTCATTTTAAGCTTCTCAGAACACTTTATTTTGCATAGGCATACATAGTAAACTTTAGGGTCACGCTGTGTACCCCCTAATTGACCTATAATTATTTCCTTTGGTAGGGTACACTATTACCCTGTAATATAATACCTGGTCCAATTTAAATTTTATGGGTCAATATTAAGGTCTGATATTGCGCCTTGCGTTAGTTTACCATTGAAAGATGTCTTTGAATTTTTAAAGCATTTTAGAACGCTTATTTCTTTATTTTAAGCTTCTCAGAACACTCTATTTCGCATAGGCATACATAGTAAAATTTAGGGTCACGCTGTGTACCCCCTAAATGACCTATAATTATTTCCTGTGGTAGGGTACACTATTACCCTGTAATATAATACGTGGTCCAATTTAAAAATTATAGGTCAATATTAAGTTCCGATACCGTGCCGTTAGTTAACATTGAAAAATGTCTTCGTATTTCCTTGTTTTAATGCACTATTTAAAATATACATAGTGTACCCCCTAATTGACCTATAATTATTTCCTGTGGTAGGGTACACTATTACCCTGTAATATAATACCTGGTCCAATTTAAATATTATGGGTCAATATTAAGGTCTGATATTGCGCCTTGCGTTAGTTAACCATTGAAAGATGTCTTTGAATTTTTAAAGCATTTTAGAACGCTTATTTCTTCATTTTAAGCATCTCAGAACACTCTATTTCGCTTAGGCATACATAGTAAAATTTAGGGTCACGCTGTGTACCCCCTAAATGACCTATAATTATTTCCTGTGGTAGGGTACACTATTACCCTTTAATATAATACTTGGTCCAATTTAAAAATTATAGGTCAATATTAAGGTCCGATACCATGCCGTTAGTTAACATAGAAAAGTGTCTTCGTATTTTCTTGTTTTAATGCACTATTTAAAACATACATAGTGTACCCCCTAATTGACCTATAATTATTTCCTGTTGTAGGGTACACTATTACCCTGTAATATAATACCTGGGCCAATTGAAATATTATGGTTCTATATTAAGGTCTGATATCGCGCCTTGCGTTAGTTAACCATTGAAAGATGTCTTTGAATTTTTAAAGCATTTTAGAACGCTTATTTCTTCATTTTAAGCTTCTCAGAACACTCTATTTCGCATAGGCATACATAGTAAATTTTAGGGTCACGCTGTGTTCCACCTAATTGACCTATAATTATTTCCTGTGGTAAGGTACACTATTACCCTGTAATATAATACGTGGTACAATTTAAAAATTATAGGTCAATATTAAGGTCCGATACCGTGCCGTTAGTTAACATAGAAATGTGTCTTCGTATTTCCTTGTTTTAATGCACTATTTAAAATATACATAGTGTACCCCCTAAATGACCTATAATTATTTCCTGTGGTAGGGTACACTATTACCCTGTAATATAATGGGTGGTCCAATTTAAAAATAATAGGTCAATATTAAGGTCCGATACCGTGCCGTTAGTTAACATAGAAAAATGTCTTTGAATTTTTAAAGCATTTTAGAACGCTTATTTCTTCATTTTAAGCATCTCAGAACACTCTATTTCGCATAGGCATATATAGTAAACTTTAGGGTCACTCTGTGTACCCCCTAATTGACCTATAATTATTTCCTGTGGTAGGGTACACTATAACCCTGTAATATAATACGTGGTCCAATTTAAAAATTATAGGTCAATATTAAGGTCCGATACCGTGCCGTTAGTTAACATAGAAAAGTGTCTTCGTATTTCCTTGTTTTAATGCACTATTTAAAATATACATAGTGTACCCCCTAATTGACCTATAATTATTTCCTGTGGTAGGGTACACTATTACCCTGTAATATAATACCTGGTCCAATTTAAATATTATGGGTCAATATTAAGGTCTGATATTGCGCCTTGCGTTAGTTAACCATTTGAAGATGTATTTGAATTTTTAAGGCATTTTAGAACGCTTATTTCTTCATTTTAAGCATCTCAGAACACTCTATTTCGCATAGGCATACATAGTAAAATTTAGGGTCACGCTGTGTACCCCCTAAATGACCTATAATTATTTCCTGTGGTAGGGTACACTATTACCCTGTAATATAATACGTGGTCCAATTTAAAAATTATAGGTCAATATTAAGGTCCGAAACCGTGCCGTTAGTTAACATAGAAAAATGTCTTTGAATTTTTAAAGCATTTTAGAACGCTTATTTCCTCATTTTAAGCTTCTCAGAACACTTTATTTCGCATAGGCAGACATAGTAAACTTTAGAGTCACGCTGTGTACCCCCTAATTGACCTATAATTATTTCCTTTGGTAGGGTACACTATTACCCTGTAATATAATACCTGGTCCAATTTAAATTTTATGGGTCAATATTAAGGTCTGATATTGCGCCTTGCGTTAGTTAACCATTGAAAGATGTCTTTGAATTTTTAAAGAATTTTAGAACGCTTATTTCTTCATTTTAAGCTTCTCAGAACACTCTATTTCGCATAGGCATACATAGTAAAATTTAGGGTCACGCTGTGTACCCCCTAAATGACCTATAATTATTTCCTGTGGTAGGGTACACTATTACCCTGTAATATAATACGTGGTCCAATTTAAAAATTATAGGTCAATATTAAGTTCCGATACCGTGCCGTTAGTTAACATTGAAAAATGTCTTCGTATTTCCTTGTTTTAATGCACTATTTAAAATATACATAGTGTACCCCCTAATTGACCTATAATTATTTCCTGTGGTAGGGTACACTATTACCCTGTAATATAATACCTGGTCCAATTTAAATATTATGGGTCAATATTAAGGTCTGATATTGCGCCTTGCGTTAGTTAACCATTGAAAGATGTCTTTGAATTTTTAAAGCATTTTAGAACGCTTATTTCTTCATTTTAAGCATCTCAGAACACTCTATTTCACATAGGCATACATAGTAAAATTTAGGGTCACGCTGTGTACCCCCTAAATGACCTATAATTATTTCCTGTGGTAGGGTACACTATTACCCTGTAATATAATACGTGGTCCAATTTAAAAATTATAGGTCAATATTAAGGTCCGATACCGTGCCGTTAGTTAACATAGAAAAATGTCTTTGAATTTTTAAAGCATTTTAGAACGCTTATTTCCTCATTTTTAGCTTCTCAGAACACTTTATTTCGCATAGGCATACATAGTAAACTTTAGGGTCACTCTGTGTACCCCCTAATTGACCTATAATTATTTCCTGTGGTAGGGTACACTATAACCCTGTAATATAATACGTGGTCCAATTTAAAAATTATAGGTCAATATTAAGGTCCGATATTGCGCCTTGCGTTAGTTAACCATTGAAAGATGTCTTTGAATTTTTAAAGCATTTTAGAACGCTTATTTCTTCATTTTAAGCTTCTCAGAACACTCTATTTCGCATAGGCATACATAGTAAAATTTAGGGTCACGCTGTGTACCCCCTAAATGACCTATAATTATTTCCTGTGGTAGGGTACACTATTACCCTGTAATATAATACGTGGTCCAATTTAAAAATTATAGGTCAATATTAAGTTCCGATACCGTGCCGTTAGTTAACATTGAAAAATGTCTTCGTATTTCCTTGTTTTAATGCACTATTTAAAATATACATAGTGTACCCCCTAATTGACCTATAATTATTTCCTGTGGTTGGGTACACTATTACCCTGTAATATAATACCTGGTCCAATTTAAATATTATGGGTCAATATTAAGGTCTGATATTGCGCCTTGCGTTAGTTAACCATTGAAAGATGTCTTTGAATTTTTAAAGCATTTTAGAACGCTTATTTCTTCATTTTAAGCTTCTCAGAGCACTCTATTTCGCATAGGCATACATAGTAAAATTTAGGGTCACGCTGTGTACCCCCTAAATGACCTATAATTATTTCCTCTGGTAGGGTACACTATTACCCTGTAATATAATACGTGGTCCAATTTAAAAATTATAGGTCAATATTAAGTTCCGATACCGTGCCGTTAGTTAACATTGAAAAATGTCTTCGTATTTCCTTGTTTTAATGCACTATTTAAAATATACATAGTGTACCCCCTAATTGACCTATAATTATTTCCTGTGGTTGGGTACACTATTACCCTGTAATATAATACCTGGTCCAATTTAAATATTATGGGTCAATATTAAGGTCTGATATTGCGCCTTGCGTTAGTTAACCATTGAAAGATGTCTTTGAATTTTTAAAGCATTTTAGAACGCTTATTTCTTCATTTTAAGCATCTCAGAACACTCTATTTCGCATAGGCATATATAGTAAACTTTAGGGTCACTCTGTGTACCCCCTAATTGACCTATAATTATTTCCTGTGGTAGGGTACACTATTACCCTGTAATATAATACGTGATCCAATTTAAAAATTATAGGTCAATATTAAGGTCCGATACCGTGCCGTTAGTTAACATAGAAAAGTGTCTTCGTATCTCCTTGTTTTAATGCACTATTTAAAATATACATAGTGTACCCCCTAATTGACCTATAATTATATCCTGTGGTAGGGTACACTATTACCCTGTAATATAATACCTGGTCCAATTTAAATATTATGGGTCAATATTAAGGTCTGATATTGCGACTTGCGTTAGTTAACCATTGAAAGATGTCTTTGAATTTTTAAAGCATTTTAGAACGCTTATTTCTTCATTTTAAGCATCTCAGAACACTCTATTTCGCATAGGCATACATAGTAAAATTTAGGGTCACGCTGTGTACCCCCTAAATGACCTATAATTATTTCCTGTGGTAGGGTACACTATTACCCTGTAATATAATACGTGGTCCAATTTAAAAATTATAGGTCAATATTAAGGTCCGATACCGTGCCGTTAGTTAACATAGAAAAATGTCATTGAATTTTTAAAGCATTTTAGAACGCTTATTTCCTCATTTTAAGCTTCTCAGAACACTTTATTTCGCATAGGCATACATAGTAAACTTTAGGGTCACGCTGTGTACCCCCTAATTGACCTATAATTATTTCCTTTGGTAGGGTACACTATTACCCTGTAATATAATACCTGGTCCAATTTAAATTTTATGTCTCAATATTAAGGTCTGATATTGCGCCTTGCGTTAGTTAACCATTTAAAGATGTCTTTGAATTTTTAAAGCATTTTAGAACGCTTATTTCTTCATTTTAAGCTTCTCAGAACACTCTATTTCGCATAGGCATACATAGTAAAATTTAGGGTCACGCTGTGTACCCCCTAAATGACCTATAATTATTTCCTGTGGTAGGGTACACTATTACCCTGTAATATAATACGTGGTCCAATTTAAAAATTATAGGTCAATATTAAGTTCCGATACCGTGCCGTTAGTTAACATTGAAAAATGTCTTCGTATTTCCTTGTTTTAATGCACTATTTAAAATATACTTAGTGTACCCCCTAATTGACCTATAATTATTTCCTGTGGTAGGGTACACTATTACCCTGTAATATAATACCTGGTCCAATTTAAATATTATGGGTCAATATTAAGGTCTGATATTGCGCCTTGCGTTAGTTAACCATTGAAAGATGTCTTTGAATTTTTAAAGCATTTTAGAACACTTATTTCCTCATTTTAAGCTTCTCAGAACACTCTATTTCGCATAGGCATACGTAGTAAACTTTAGGGTCACGCTGTGTACCACCTAATTGACCTATAATTATTGCCTGTGGTAAGGTACACTATTACCCTGTAATATAATACGTGGTACAATTTAAAAATTATAGGTCAATATTAAGGTCCGATACCGTGCCGTTAGTTAACATAGAAAAGTGTCTTCGTATTTCCTTGTTTTAATGCACTATTTAAAATATACATAGTGTACCCCCTAAATGACCTATACCCAAGTCAAAATTTTTGATGGTTTTCCTTTGATGGACCAACATAATCCTTGATGGTAACCAACATAAGCAACCATCACCCCAAGGTAGGAATTCGGACAGAATTATGATGGTCCAACATAAGATTAGCATCTTGTTTTGATGGTTTGCTCATGTTGGACCATCAGAAATTTCCATCATATTATGTTAGAAATGAAATGTCGGAACCAACATTAGTTACCATCATCCCAATATAGGAATTCGGACAGATTTATGATGGTCCAACATAAGATTAGCATCTTGTTTTGATGGTTTGCTCATGTTGGACCATCAGAAATTTCCATCATATTATGTTAGAAATGAAATGTTGGAACCAACATTAGCTACCATCATCTCAATATAGGAATTCGGACAGATTTATGATGGGCCAACATAAGATTAGCAACTTGTTTTGATGGTTTGCTCATGTTGGACCATCAGAAATTTCCATCATATTATGTTAGAAATGAAATGTTGGAACCAACATTAGCTACCATCATCTCAATATAGGAATTCGGACAGATTTATGATGGGCCAACATAAGATTAGCAACTTGTTTTGATGGGTTGCTCATGTTGGACCATCAGAAATTTCCATCATGTTATGTTAGAAATGAAATGTTGGAACCATCATTAGTTATCATCATCCCAATATAGGAATTCGGACAGATTTATGATGGTCCAACATAAGATTAGCAACTTGTTTTGATGGTTTGCTCATGTTGGACCATCAGAAATTTCCATCATATTATGTTAGAAATGAAATGTTGGAACCAACATTAGGTACCATCATCCCAATTTAGGAATTCGGACAGATTTATGATGGTCCAACATAAGAATAGCAACTTGTTTTGATGGTTTGCTCATGTTGGACCATCAGAAATTTCCATCATTTTATGTTAGAAATGAAATGTTGGAACCAGCATTAGCTACCATCATCCCAATATAGGAATTCGGACAGATTTATGATGGTCCAACATGAGATTAGCAACTTGTTTTGATGGTTTGCCCATGTTGGACCATCAGAAATTTCCATCATATTATGTTAGAAATGAAATGTTGGAACCAACATGAGATACCATCATCCCAATATAGGAATTCGGACAGATATTTGATGGTCCAACATAAGAATAGCATCTTGTTTTGATGGTTCATCCATGTTGGACCATCAGAAATTTCCATCATATTATCTTAGAAATGAAATGTTGGAACCAACATGAGATACCATCATCCCAATATAGGAATTTGGACAGATTTATGTTGGTCCAACATTAGAATAGCAACATGTTGGACCATCAGAAATTTCCATCACATTTTCTTACTGCTCAAATGTTGGAACCATCATCCCAATGTAGGAATTTTGTCTGACAATTTATCGTCGAACATAATACAGGCAAATAGTTTTGATGGTATATTCCCGCTGGTCCAACAATAATTTGTTGGAACAATCACCTTATTCATGATTTTAATCAGATTTATGTGATTTGATTAATCCTTATGGATCATCCAGATTTACTATCATTACATCTTGCTGTTTGACACGTAATCTCCATGACGGGTCTCATTGGGTAAAACGTTAAGCAAATTTAAGAAGGAAAAACTCAAATTGTGCGTGAATTTTGATTAGAATATTATTTATAAAAATAATTTTGTCCAAGAACAATTCATATCAGTATTTTTAAATGAAACATTAATACTATTGCGGCAATTATTCTCTAATATAGTAGACAATCCAGTATCAAAATAATTGCAATCCAGGCTAATTAGAAAGAAATATTAAAAAAATGTAAGCTTGTGACAAATTTAAGAAATTAAACTAATTTTTTAAAAAAATTAATATTCAATGTCAAAATAAAATCAAGGATATTTATTTAAAATCTTTTATTTAAACAGAGCATATTATTCAAGCAACTTCTTTCCAACAACAAGCACACATAATTCACAATTATAATGGTCAGTCTTCATTTACAAACTTCTTTTAAACTAACTTTACTAATTCACTCCATATATGTCCTCGTATTACATCTAGAAGAAAAAATAAGAGCAATCAAATTAACAGCTTCTTTAAATAATTAATAATAATTTTTACTACAAGTAATAAAGTGAAATTCAAACAAGATCCAAAATAAATAAAATTAAAGAAATTTAAAATTAGCCTACTTTTAAGAAAAATGTTAGGTTAATATTTGTATCAATTTGTGCATATGTTTATACAAAAGGACGTAAATGCAGAAAAATTGGCAGTTATAAAATTATGAAGATGTTTGGAAATATTTGGACAAATTATGTAGATTTTTTGCATCTTAGCACAATTTGTATAGACCAAATATTAAACTTTTTTGGAACTCCTTGATGTTAATATAAAATTATATGTAAATACTCTACTTTCTTCAAAAATATTTTTTTTAACGAATACCAAATTCATAAATAATTTTAGCTATTCAGCTAGTGAATTGTTATGCTGTTTAGTCAATTATTGACAGGGAAAACAATTCTATGCACACAGTGATTTCTTTTACGAAAGAAAAACGCATTATGAAATTACAGTTTTAATGAAGTTCGGGCAATCACATTTAACAATATAAATTGAGTAATCTTTTCTTGTGATCTCAGGGTTATCAAAGGTGGGCTCAGTCCAATAAAATCCATCTTTTTACACACCAAATAAGTTTCTTAACATTTCATTAGTTCCAATCAATTTTCTTTGAAATTACCTAATTAAGTTGCTCTTTGAAATAATTGTTGCTCGTTAAGTTGCTCTTTGTAATATATTGTTCTATAAACTTTTATGCCTTTTTACAACCTTATTCGCAAACAAAATTATTATGAACAAATTAAAATTAGCTAAATACACGAAAAAATACATTATAAATTATTAATATAAATTACTAAATTATAAATTATTAAAACACATTACTAAATTCTGAGATCTATAAAACAAATAATGTACAATAGCAATAATAGCGCATTTCATTTCACGGATGTTAACAACACTTCTAGAAATTCCATTCATTAATAAGTTTCAATTTATAATTTTTAACTTATTATGCTTCATATTTCACACTTCATTTATATACAATAACTTCATCCTTATGCAATTTATTGTACATGTAGAAGGCGACAAAAAATGACTGAAATAATTATATTTTATTTATAATTATATTTTGATTTCTAATATAACATCTATATTATATAAAACGCTAATATGTATGTATCAATAAAACCGATGATATTTCTTTTCTCGCGTTGGCAAAAGCTTTCATTTTTAATTGATAGGCTTCGGCGCGCAAGAGCATGTAGTGAGCATCATTTGGCTAATCTATATTATATAAAACGCTAATATGTTTTAATTGATAGGCTTCGGCGCGCAAGAGCACGTAGTGAGCATCATATGTCTAATCGGGTGAATTCTCACCGAATTATCAAAAAATTCTCACAAAATTATCTTCATCGAAGTCGATGCTTTACATCCGGCGTTCAGTACTGTTTCATATTGTTTTACAACACATGGTTTTAGCCCTCTGGTGGGAAAGACTTTAAAATAAAACTTACAACAGTTACTTTTCTCAACATCTGAAATTTAGAATAGTGTGATTAAGAAAAATATGTGAACTGTTTGCAATTTCAAATTAATACTGAAATGCACAGGCTTAAAATTTTCTACAGTGAAAAGTTTTCGGAACTTCAGTGTTCAAAAAAGTATACAAAAGCTAGACGCTAAGAACGTATCCAATGAGCGAGCAAACCGAGCATCGGATTGCGAAGCAATCCGAAATGAACTGCGAAGGCAGTTCCGGGGGTTGGTGAGCACCAGTGAGCAGGGGGCGAAGCCTCCTAGTTAGATATATTTTTCTAATCTAAACATTAGATATGTAAATAATTATATCTAATGTTTATATTAAAGCAGGGCTTGAGATTTTTTTCATTCAAATACAAAGAACTTTGATTTATGACTAAAAAAACATCATAAATGTTTAATCAAAATTAAATTAATATTAAAAGTATATTATAAGAATATCTTAGAAGTTCTGGCTACCTAAAACAATTTTTTATTATAAAACATAGCTTTGAATGCATAGCAACCATTTTGAAACAAATCCCTGATTGAAATTCAAAGACTAGATGAAATAGAGAATTTAAAGAATGCTTTAAAAATTAAAACAAAGTTTCAATTACCAAACCATAATCTTAATTTAAAATTGCGATTTCTTTTTTTTCCCTCCTGAGTTTTAAAATGACAAAATAAATGTAACAAATTGCATTTATAAAAGTAGTCATTCATCAAAAAATAAATATTTAATCTATATATTTTTTATATTAAAATATTAAATGTTAATCCTATATTAAAATACATAAGTTGAACTAAAAAAATTCCATTGAAATTTTTTTTTCACAAAATTTCTTAATAGAAAATCTGATAATGTCAAAGATACTGTAAACATATGAGAAAAAAAAATACTTCAATGTATACTTTAATCTGTACTTTCAATCTCAAGAATCAAAAGATTTTGAAAAATGCAATTTCAAATTCGTTGGAATTTAACAAATACCAAGAAAAGAAATAGTAAAAGTACCAATACTTTAAAATGTAGTTTTTTAACTTTTTAAATATATATATAAAATCAGTTGATTTAAATCAATGATTTTCTTTTAAAAAAATCAGTTCAATCAACAAAGCCCTGATTATAAGTACATATAATACAGGTTTTTGCTAACACTGCTACATACCTCCCAACTCTTTAAAAGTTAAGCAGGAAGACTTGTTTATAATTCATTAACAAAATATTGAATACATCAGCTTATGCTGATGGCAAAAATATAAAAAATTAAACAAATAAAATGCAGCTTCTTTTCTTATTAACTTAAAAAATATTTTAAAAAACACAGTTTCAGAAAATTTCTAGTTCCAGTGAGTGTATTTTAATTATAGTTTTATTTTCAACTGTCAGAAATTTGAGTTTGATTAGAAAATAAATGATCACAGTTGCCAAAAGAAAAAGGCAGGAAAATCGATTTTATGCATTGAAAAAAATATATGCAAGCTAGTATGCGACATAAAAAATAATCCACACACAGACTTTTATAAGTATGTTATATTAAATAAAGGTTAACAATATCAGAAATAATATAGCTACAGGATGCGAACTGATTTAAACAACTGTAATAGGAACTTTACAACTGTGCAAAACCTTTCAATATTTTACACTTGAAAGCAATTTGGAACTATATATGCTAAAATAAAAAAAGTAAAAAAAATTAATTAAATAATGAAGAATTTAACTGTACTTAAGCAGTTCAGTTTATCATTTAAAAATTATTAATATAAAAATTTAAAATCAATTATCCTACTTCAAAAAAGATAGATTTTTAACAGACAAAATATAAAGTTCAACCCATTTTTTAACAGTTGTTGAATGTAGGAAAATAGGAATAATTATTGCTATTGCTTGAATGAATATAAGTAAAAAAAATCTAAAGCATTGAAAGTGGCAACTGTAAGAAAAACATATGACTCATTAAAAATAACCATCACAAACTTAAGTTTTAACATTTTTATCAAAAAAAAATTTAAAATAATAATTATCACTAGTAAATTATACTTAAAAAAGCATTGTCTTTAACCCTAATGTTACCGCATTTATTTCCAAAAGAAATGTCAAGTGTTTGAAAAGAAATGTCAAGTGTTTCTTTAACAGAATTTGTCTTTTGTTTCTAATTCTACACAAAAAGCAAAATTTTTTTTATTACCTTATTTTCAAAATTAAGAAACAAGAACATTATAAATGGAACAAGCCTTTAGTAAGGTTGAAGCTTAGGCCTGGCCATCGAAGAACTGCGATTTGGTAACTTTTGAATATTGAAATTTTTTCAAATAACATCTTTTACTATTGTGCGAAAACTCAAGTCAATACTTATTTTAGATATCAAAATGTCGCTTTACAAGCACGATGGCATAAAATTGGAACACACTATTTTTAAACCTTAATTATTTCAGGTTTTTTAATTATTATAAACAAAATGCTTTTCAGGATTTTGTATATTTCAGCAAGTTTTGATTTTAATACTTTTCGATCCACAAAAATGTTAGTTCCAAATGTATATATATTTCCTAACATCTGGTTCTGTTAAAGATTTTCTGAAAATTACAAACAAAAGATTCTTTTATTATTATACTGGAATGATTTGTTCAGCTTGAACGATCTAATGGACATTGCACCAATAGAACAGCAAATGGGACTTTACGTAACGACCATTGTAACAGAAGAAGAGCACAAATGGGGGTCTTAATAATGAGCGTAGACTATTTTACCTTAATTGGTAATAATAAAGCAAAAATGCAAAGTAAACTGGAATATATATATTGAATATACAAACATTATGCCCTCAATATGAAAGCTTAATATATACTAGCAGCCGAAGCTTTGGCGAAATGACACCTTGCACCATCACTCTAGACCAGTGATTCTCAACCTTTTTTTTTTTGTGGCGGCACACTTTTAACGATTTTGAAATTTGACGGCACACAATGAAAAAAAATTAGTTTAAAAGTTTTTAATTTATCACTAATACACTGTGTTAAATAGTTCGTGATAATAATTTTGAATGTAAAATAAAATAATATGTACTACAAAAGCACGTTTATTAAGAGACTAATTATTTCTTTCGACTAATTTTTTATTAGTTAGTAACAGTTATTTATTTTTTTGCTAGTTATTAATTGTTAGCTTGTTTTACGTAGTTATTAACTGTTAGTTTTTTTAAATTGTTATTTTTTTGTGATTTCCTGTTAACTAGTTTTTTTGCTAATTATAAATTGTCAGCTTATTTTTTTTGTTAGTTATCCTTTGTTAATTTGCTTTTATAACTATTAATTGCATAGCTTACTTTAATGATTAGCTTTAATATCCGTTTGAAAATTAATATTTAACTTTCTTTCTTTCGTTAATTAATAATTTTAATAGTCATTAAATTTTCTACCTATTTCAACATTCTTTTAAAATTGCCAAAGACAATTTAAACGCTTCCTTCTTATATTAACTTATTTTAAGATTATCAGAGACAAGACAATCGCCGACTTATGTATATGTAAAAACTTTTCTTTAATTTAAACTTCACTCTTCACTAAAAAAGCATTATAATTGTATCATTTCTAATATTTGGAGGCACATTTTAAGAATTTAGCGGCAAACAAAAGTGCTGCGGTACAGTGGTTGAGAATCACTGCTCTAGACATTGAAGTAAATATATTTAGCAAATAAAAGTCAGACATTACAAAAAGTTTACATACTCAATTGAAGAAAAAAAAATTCTTTTAAAAAGGTAGAATCAGGATTGTTTTTCGCACTAACAAAACTATCAGGATTGAGAATCCAAGAAAAGAAAAAAAAATAATTAGAATACTTACTCATCCTCTCAAAGGCATCACTTCTCATCCAAATGATCAACTCAACATTCAGAGGCTCCAATTTTCATTTCAACTCCTCCAAACTAATGCACTGAAAAGTAAGCCAATAGAAAAAAAAAATAAATTGCATTTTATTCCCTTAAACAGAAATACATTGTTTAGAAAGGAATTAACATTTTAAAGGAAATAATATTTATGTTTACAACAGCGTTAAGCTAATTGCGCTCATGTAATGGGAATAAATAACGTTAATAATGTAGTATATTTTCAGTCACTTTAAAAGATTAAAAAAATTTTTTTAATAATTTTAATGCTCACCTTCTACCCACCAATAAATCCTTCTATTGTGCAGCAAAATTAACAAAAATTAAACTTAGCAGGGAATACTTCAGGAACATGGACATGAACATAGTGGATAACAAAAATGCTCACATAAAATATAACTATTGAAAAAGATTGGGAAAACAGAAGATCATAACAATAAAATGAAAGAAAAACAAAATTGCTCAAATAATATATAAAGCATCACTAGTGTTGTAGGATACTAGTCTTAAAATTTAGTCTCAAAAGTTACGTGCTCAGCGACTTAATTCTAAGATCCGGGACACAAAGCCTTATTGCAACACTTTGGGCTACCTGAACCCCATTTCGAATCTTAATCTCAGAAGAGATTATCTTGTGAGATTCAGTCAGCCACACAGATATTTGTCCTCCATGTGACGGAGGTTCAGGATTTTGGTACTTTGCCATATGCACCGAGTGTTTGCGTACGGACAAATGCATCCACATCTGAATGACGATCTTACACCAGAGACTAAATTCAAAAGACTTTCAACAATATTAATAACAATTGTTTTATCAATCACTTTCTTTGCTACAAATATCTTCTAGATACCAACAAATAAAAAATATATAATTTTAATCCCCACTGTTTATGCATAAATCCTTTAATGGTGAATCAAAATTAACAAAAATTAAATTAAACTTAGCAGGGAATAGTGTTTGAACATGGATGTGATTATAGTGGATAGCAATAAAGCTGACATCAAAAATAACTGTCGAAAAAGATTAGAAAAACAGAAGATCATAACAATAAATTGAAAGTAAAACAAAATTGCTAATTAATATATAAAGCATCACTAGTGTTGTAGGATACTAGTCTTAAGATTTAGTCTCAAAAGTAAGACTAAATTCAACAGACTTTTAACAATATTAATAACAATTGTTTTATCAATCATTTTCTTTGCTACAAATATCTTCTAGATAACATTAAAAAAAAAAATTATAATTTTGATCCCCACCGTTTATGTTTAAATCCTTTTATGATGTATCAAAATTAACAAAATTTAAATTAAATTTAGCAAGGAATACTTCTTGAACATGAATGTGATTATAGTGGATAGCAAAAAAGCTGACATTAAAAATAACTGTCGAAAAAGATAAGAAAAACAGATCATAACAATAAAATGAAAGAAAAACAAAATTGCTTATTAATATATAAAGCATCACTAGTGTAGTAGGATACTAGTCTTAAAATTTAGTCTCAAAAGTTACGTGCTCAGCGACTTAATTCTAAGATCCGGGACACAAAGCCTTATTGCAACACTTTGGGCTACCTGAACCCCATTTCGAATCTTAATCTCAGAAGAGATTATCTTGTGAGATTCAGTCAGCCACACAGATATTTGTCCTCCATGTGACGGAGGTTCAGGATTTTGGTACTTTGCCATATGCACCGAGTGTTTGCGTACGGACAAATGCATCCACATCTGAATGACGATCTTACACCAGAGACTAAATTCAAAAGACTTTCAACAATATTAATAACAATTGTTTTATCAATCACTTTCTTTGCTACAAATATCTTCTAGATACCATCAAATAAAAAATTTATAATTTTAATCCCCACCGTTTATGCATAAATCCTTTAATGGTGAATCAAAATTAACAAAAATTAAATTAAACTTAGCAGGAAATACTGTTTGAACATGAATGTGATTGTAGTGGATAGCTATAAAGCTGACATAAAAAATAACTGTCGAAAAATATTAGAAAAACAGAAGATCATAACAATAAATTGAAAGTAAAACAAAATTGCTAAATAATATATAAAGCATCACTAGTGTTGTAGGATACAAGTCTCAAAATTTAGTCTCAAAAGTAAGACTAAATTCAACAGACATTTAACAATATTAATAACAATTGTTTTATCAATCACTTTCCTTGCTACAAATATCTTCTAGATAACATTAAAAAAATATATATATATATAATTTTGATCCCCACCGTTTATGTAGTAATCCTTTTATGATGACTCAAAATTAACAAAATTTAAATTAAATTTAGCAAGGAATACTTCTTGAACATGAATGTGATTATAGTGGAAAACAAATAAGCTCACATCAAAAATAACTGACGAAAAAGATAAGAAAAACAGATCATAACAATAAAATGAAAGAAAAACAAAATTGTTTATTAATATATAAAGCATCACTAGTGTTGTAGGATACTAGTCTTAAAATTTAGTCTCAAAAGTAAGACTGAATTCAAAAGACTTTTAACAATATTAATAACAATTGTTTTATCAATCACTTTCTTTGCTACAAATATCTTATAACATCAACAGTTAAATTTTTTTTTTATAATTTTGATTCCCACCGTTTATGTATAAATCCTTCTACCTATTAATATTTAATTTCTTAACAGTGAATTAATTTTCTTTAAAATGGAATCTGAATAAATTTTTAAGAGATCTCGTTTTATTTTTACAAAAAGAGCGTATTTATTGGGATCAAATGTCAAGCAAAGCATGGAAAAACGATTAGGGAAAACACTGATGGAAGAATAATGGAATTTCTGATTTGCCGCAATCTATTAATAGCTCGATCTCCACAAAATTTAATAAACATTGCAAATAAATTATATAGAAGAAAAAGACAATAAAAAAATAATAATTATTAAAAGAATAAATAATTTTACATGAACTTACATGAGAAAACCACGCCGGCTTGTGGAATAACAACTGACAAGAAGAAGTTGAGTTGATATTTTGCTACTCGACCCAAGCGTAAAGTTTGAAAAGAACACTCAAGCACAATTCACACTGCATCTCTGATTGCCCTTGACGCGGGGTCGAATGTATAGAAGCAACGTATATCAAGGAGCATTCACACCGACTGCTACCTTATATATGAAACAAAAATGCTGTACTTTTTGTGAGAAATGAAAGCATAATCTGGAATTTTAAATTAAGCAATATAAACTGTTATTATTTATTTTTCTTAATTAAAATTGCAGGGTTCGATCCCTGATTCTGCTAACCTCTCACCGAGAAGTGCATGCATTATACGTGCTCTGCAAAATCTCTGGAATGGAAAGTCCTGTGGTCAGTCGCTTAACAGTACCATGGGTACAGGGATCTGGTGAAAATTTCTTTTCCCTTCATATCTATATATAAATTGAGGAGATGGCGTGACGAAATTTGTGATGGCAAACTTCTTCGGATCATTCTCAGAGATGTTTCCCAGACCGTTGTCAATAGCCCATTGTACAGTTCTAGTGCGACATAAATAAAAGTACCTACCTACATTAAAGTATCTACTCAACCTTTTGTTTCTAACCACTATCTCATCGTAATTTATATATAGTTTTGTTTAAAAAAAATATTTGAGGTAGAATTCTTGGCCATGGATGGTGCGACTGAAAAAATACAATCACAGCCCCTTGCCCTAAGAACCTATGACAACAAAAACAATATATATAATTATTTTGAATTATCTCATATTTCCACGCCATTATAAAATGTTATTAGAATATGCCCGACTTAAGTAAATGTGTAAGGAAAATACTTTCCCCCCCCCCCTGTCATTTAATCTATCTCTCGTTTACCTAAATCCACGAATCATTCTAATTTCACTAATCTGAATATGCATAATATTTTGTAAATTGAAAACCTACCTCAATGTTATTATATTTAATAACTATTTATATTTTAACCTTTAATAGTACTTTTATAAATATTGCAAAATCTCTAATTTTTTTTTATTTAAATTTTTCTTCTAATTAATCTAAATAATCTTGATATGTTGCTATATTGCTTTACATTTTTAAAAAACTCAATAATGTTATAACCAAATGTTTAATAATTTAAAAAGCAAGTCTTAACCTTTCAGTAACCAGGCAATGATGAAGTAGTGCAGGCGCACATAAAAATGTTATCTATCACTCGTGTACCTATATGAATGAATCTTTCTTAATTTTATTAATCCTGATATGAAGCAAAATTGTTTTCTGAATTAAAAATTTACTTTTGTGATATTAATTGCAGTAACTATTAATTTTTAACCTTTAATAACATATTATTACATATTTTGCATTTAAAAGTGCAACTTTCATCCCCATCTTATTTAAATCCTTTTTGATTTAAGTAATCCTGCTTTGTAACCTCATTGTCTTGTGATTCTAAAATTCACCATTATGTAATGAATTGCAATAACCATTTATTTTAAACCATTAGTTATAATTTCACCTCATGTTTGATAATTTAAATGCCAACTTTCGAGCTTTCAATAAAAAGTCGCGGGACAATGTTCAAGTACTGCACGTGCTCATATTTTAATTTCTCAGTCGTGTACCCATATGAATGATGTACCCATAATCCATATGATCTTTTTTAATCACATTAATACTGATATGTAGCTTTATTGTTTTTCTGAATTTAAAATTCCTTTGAATGATATTAATTGCGGTTGCTATTAATTTTCAACCATTTAAAACATATTACTATATTTTTTTGGGTGGAATGACCTGTGTAGGGGTCAGAAAACTGGCCTTGCGTCAGAAAGGTTCTGGGTTCGAATCCCGGTCAAGGCATGGATATTCTTCAATTCCCTGTATTATCTGTCTTTAATGTGGGAGCAACGTTGGTCCACCTAATACGGTGCCCCTGAAAAAGTGGCCAACAAATCTACCCTTCAGATGGCTATATGACGAAAGGTCATTCTCCAAGCGGGAATTGGATAAAAAAAAAAAACAATATTTTTTGAGATTAAAAGCACAAATTTCTACCCAATTGTTAAATATCATAAAAATATACTCGACTGTAGCGAATACGATTAAAATTTTTATTTAATTTAAATCTTTCTTAATTAAATAAATACTGATGTGTGCTTAATTGTTTTGTGTTTCTAAAATTCCCCTAATTGTATTAATTGCAATAACCATTTATTTTTTAACTTTCATAATAATTTCACCACATGTTTAATAATTTAAATAATAACTTTAAACATTTCAGTAAAATGTCACGAGACAATGCTCAATCAATGCACGTGCACATAAAAATCTCTCTCTCATATTAATCTTTGAATTAATCTTTTTTAACTTTATTAGTTCTGATATAAAGCCTAATTGTTCTTTATTTGTCAAATTCATCTTAATGTCAATATTTACAACAACTATTTATTTTTTTAAAAATTCTATTGTAATTTCACTTCGTGTTTAATAATTAAAAGATCGAGCATAGTGTACGTGCGCATAATAATTTTATCTTCTTTGAATGTTATACACTTGGGTACTTAAAATGAATTTTTCTTAATTTTTTGTTTCAATCGTAATAAGCAGTCTATTGTTTTATTCCCATTATTTGCAAAAACTATTTATTTTTAGACTCTTATTGTAATTTTTAACATATACTTCTAATTTAAAGTGTTGAAAATTTTAGAAAAAACTTCTCCTGACTAATTTATGACGCATGTGCACATAATAGTAAAACAGCATATTTCACGATATATAGATATATTTGCTTTTTGCTCTAAAATTAAACATAATATACTGGTTGACCATCATCACAGCAAAACATCTGTTTCCAGCATATTTGAATGGTTGGTGCTAGTTCAACAACAATAAACATAACCTGATAGTTGGACAGTAATAATTGTAAAATAACATCTTCCAGCATACTTTTATGGCTATTGTTGGTCCAATATAGGTCCTACCAACCATAATTTGTTGGTAGACCATCAAAATGGCCGTGTAACATCCTCCGTCTCAATTTGATGTTGTTGTTGGTTCAACAATAAAAAAACATAGCATGATACTTGAACCATCATAATAATTAAACAACGTATTCCATCATATTTTAATGGTTGTTGTTGGCCCAACATTAATGAACCCAAACTGTTGGTAGACCATCAAAATAGCCATACAGCATCTTCCATGATATTTTGATGGTTACTGTGAGTCCAACAATAAAAACATAACTTGTTGGTTTACCATCATAACGATAAAATCAAATCTCTCATCTTATTTTGATGGTTGTTGTTGGTCGAACAATAAAAGCATAACTTGCTGGTTTACCATCATAATAATAAAACAACACCTCTCATCTTATTTTGATGGTTATTGTTGGTCGAACAATAAAAAACATTACATGATGGTTTGACCATCATAATAAATAAACAACATCTTCAATCATATTTTAATGGCAGTTGTTGGTTCAACATTAGTAAACACAACTTGTTGGTAGACCATCAAAATAGCCATACAGCATCTTCCATGATATTTTGATGGTTGCTGTGAGTCCAACAATAAAAACATAACTTGTTGGTTTACCATCATAACGATAAAATCAAATCTCTCATCTTATTTTGATGGTTGTTGTTGGTCCAACAATAAAAAACATAGCATGATGGTTGAACCATCATACTAGTTAAACAACCTATTCCAACTTATTTTTATGGCTGTTGTTGGTCTAACATTATTAAACATAGCATGATGGTTAAACCATCATAATAGATGAACAATATCTTCAATCATATTTTAATGGCAGTTGTCGGTCCAACATTAGTGAACATAACTTGTTGGTAAACCATCAAAATTGCCATACAACATCTTCCCTTATATTTTGATGGTTGTTGTTGGTCGAACAATAAAAGCATAACTTGCTGGTTTACCATCATAATAATAAAACAACACCTCTCATCTTATTTTGATGGTTATTGTTGGTCGAACAATAAAAAACATTACATGATGGTTTGACCATCATAATAGATAAACAACATCTTCAATCATATTTTAATGGCAGTTGCTGGTTCAACATTAGTGAACACAACTTGTTGGTAGACCATCAAAATAGCCATACAGCATCTTCCATGATATTTTGATGGTTGCTGTGAGTCCAACAATAAAAACATAACTTGTTGGTTTACCATCATAACGATAAGATCAAATCTCTCATCTTATTTTGATGGTTGTTGTTGGTCCAACAATAAAAAACATAGCATGATGGTTGAACCATCATACTAGTTAAACAACATATTCCAACTTATTTTTATGGCTGTTGTTGGTCTAACATTATTAAACATAGCATGATGGTTAAACCATCATAATAGATGAACAATATCTTCAATCATATTTTAATGGCTGTTGTCGGTCCAACATTAGTGAACATAACTTGTTGGTAAACCATCAAAATCGCCATACAACATCTTCCCTTATATTTTGATGGTTGTTGTTGGTCGAACAATAAAAGCATAACTTGCTGGTTTACCATCATAATAATAAAACAACACCTCTCATCTTATTTTGATGGTTATTGTTGGTCGAACAATAAAAAACATTACATAATGGTTTGACCATCATAATAGATAAACAACATCTTCAATCATATTTTAATGGCAGTTGTTGGTTCAACATTAGTGAACACAACTTGTTGGTAAACCATCGAAATGACCATATAGCATTTTCCATTATATTTTGATGGTTGTTGTTGGTCCAACAATAATAAACATAGAATGATGCTTGAGCCACCATAATGGATAAACGACATCTTCCATTATATTTTGTTGGTTGTTGTTGGCCCAACAATAAAAACGTAACTTGCTGGTTTACCATCATAATGATAAACTAACAACTCTCATCTTATTTTGATGGTTGTTGTTGGTCCAACAATAAAAAACATAGCATGATGGTTGAACAATCAAAATAGATAAACAACATCTTCCATTATATTTTGTTGGTTGCTGTTGGTATAACAATTAAAACGTAACTTGCTGGTTGACCATCATAAAGGTAAACAACATCTTCCAACTTATTTTGATGATTGTTATTGGTCCAACGACAACAAACATAACATGATGGTTGTACCATCCTAGTACTAAAACAACATGTTCCATCTTAATTTGATGATTGCTGTTGGTCCAGCAATACAAAAGATAACTTGATGGTTGAACCATTATAATAGTAAAGCAATATCTTCCATCTTATTTTAATGGTTGTTGTTGGTCCAACATTAATAAACACATCTTGTTGGTGGACCATCAAAATAGCCATGCAGCATCTTCCATCATATTTCGATGGTTGTTGTTTGTCCAACATTAAAATAACATAACTTGTTGGTAGACCATCATAAAGGTAAAACAACATCTGCCATCAAAATATGAAAGTTTATGTTGGTCCATCAAAAATCAAACATTGATTGATGGTTTACCATCATAACATAAACCAACATTTTCCATTTTGTAATGATGGAAATTTGTTGGGCCATCAAAAACCATCAAAAGTAGATGGAAATTGTTGTATGATGGTGAGCATCAACACATGTTGGACCATCAAGAATCTTATTTAAACCAACATAAACCATCATAATTCTTTGATGGTACCATCAAGAATTTTGACTTGGGTAATTATTTCCTGTGGTAGGGTACATTATTACCCTGTAATATAATAGGTGGTCCAATTTAAAAATTATAGGTCAATATTAAGGTCCGATACCGTGCCGTTAGTTAACATAGAAAAATGTCTTTGAATTTTTAAAGCATTTTAGAACGCTTATTTCCTCATTTTAAGTTTCTCAGAACACTTTATTTCGCATAGGCATACATAGTAAACTTTAGGGTCACTCTATGTACCCCCTAATTGACCTATAATTATTTCCTGTGGTAGGGTACACTATAACCCTGTAATATAATACGTGGTCCAATTTAAAAATTATAGGTCAATATTAAGGTCCGATACCGTGCCGTTAGTTAACATAGAAAAGTGTCTTCGTATTTCCTTGTTTTAATGCACTATTTAAAATATACATAGTGTACCCCCTAATTGACCTATAATTATTTCCTGTGGTAGGGTACACTATTACCCTGTAATATAATACTTGGTCCAATTTAAATATTATGGGTCAATATTAAGGTCTGATATTGCGCTTTGCGTTAGTTAACCATTGAAAGATGTCTTTGAATTTTTAAAGCATTTTAGAACGCTTATTTCTTCATTTTAAGCATCTCAGAACACTCTATTTCGCATAGGCATACATAGTAAAATTTAGGGTCACGCTGTGTACCCCCTAAATGACCTATAATTATTTCCTGTGGTAGGGTACACTATTACCCTGTAATATAATACGTGGTCCAATTTAAAAATTATAGGTCAATATTAAGGTCCGATACCGTGCCGTTAGTTAACATAGAAACATGTCTTTGAATTTTTAAAGCATTTTACAACGCTTATTTCCTCATTTTAAGCTTCTCAGAACACTTTATTTCATATAGGCATACATAGTAAACTTTAGGGTCACGCTGTGTACCCCCTAATTGACCTATAATTATTTCCTTTGGTAGGGTACACTATTACCCTGTAATATAATACCTGGTCCAATTAAAATATTATGGGTCAATATTAAGGTCTGATATTGCGCCTTGCGTTAGTTAACCATTGAAATATGTCTTTGAATTTTTAAAGCATTTTAGAACGCTTATTTCTTCATTTTAAGCTTCTCAGAACACTCTATTTCGCATAGGCATACATAGTAAAATTTAGGGTCACGCTGTGTACCCCCTAAATGACCTATAATTATTTCCTGTGGTAGGGTACACAATTACCATGGAATATAATGCGTGGTTCAATTTAAAAATTATAGGTCAATATTAAGTTCCGATACCGTGCCGTTAGTTAACATTGAAAAATGTCTTCGTATTTCCTTGTTTTAATGCACTATTTAAAATATACATAGTGTACCCCCTAATTGACCTATAATTATTTCCTGTGGTAGGGTACACTATTACCCTGTAATATAATACCTGGTCCAATTTAAATATTATGGGTCAATATTAAGGTCTGATATTGCGCCTTGCGTTAGTTAACCATTGAAAGATGTCTTTGAATTTTTAAAGCATTTTAGAACGCTTATTTCTTCATTTTAAGCATCTCAGAACACTCTATTTCGCATAGGCATACATAGTAAAATTTAGGGACACGCTGTGTACCCCCTAAATGACCTATAATTATTTCCTGTGGTAGGGTACACTATTACCCTGTAATATAATACGTGGTCCAATTTAAAAATTATAGGTCAATATTAAGGTCCGATACCGTGCCGTTAGCTAACATAGAAAAATGTTTTTGAATTTTTAAAGCATTTTAGAACGCTTAATTCCTCATTTTAAGCTTCTCAGAACTCTTTATTTCGCATAGGCATACATAGTAAACTTTAGGGTCACGCTGTGTACCACCTAAATGACCTATAATTATTTCCTATGGTAAGGTACACTATTACCCTGTAATATAATACGTGGTACAATTTAAAAATTATAGGTCAATATTAAGGTCCGATACCGTGCCGTTAGTTAACATAGAAAAGTGTCTTCGTGTTTCCTTGTTTTAATGCACTATTTAAAATATACATAGTGTACCCCCTAAATGACCTATAATTATTTCCTGTGGTAGGGTACACTATTACCCTGTAATATAATAGGTGGTACAATTTAAAAATTATAGGTCAATATTAAGGTCCGATACCGTGCCGTTAGTTAACATAGAAAAGTGTCTTCGTGTTTCCTTGTTTTAATGCACTATTTAAAATATACATAGTGTACCCCCTAAATGACCTATAATTATTTCCTGTGGTAGGGTACATTATTACCCTGTAATATAATAGGTGGTCCAATTTAAAAATTATAGGTCAATATTAAGGTCCGATACCGTGCCGTTAGTTAACATAGAAAAATGTCTTTGAATTTTTAAAGCATTTTAGAACGCTTATTTCCTCATTTTAAGTTTCTCAGAACACTTTATTTCGCATAGGCATACATAGTAAACTTTAGGGTCACTCTATGTACCCCCTAATTGACCTATAATTATTTCCTGTGGTAGGGTACACTATAACCCTGTAATATAATACGTGGTCCAATTTAAAAATTATAGGTCAATATTAAGGTCCGATACCGTGCCGTTAGTTAACATAGAAAAGTGTCTTCGTGTTTCCTTGTTTTAATGCACTATTTAAAATATACATAGTGTACCCCCTAAATGACCTATAATTATTTCCTGTGGTAGGGTACACTATTACCCTGTAATATAATAGGTGGTACAATTTAAAAATTATAGGTCAATATTAAGGTCCGATACCGTGCCGTTAGTTAACATAGAAAAGTGTCTTCGTGTTTCCTTGTTTTAATGCACTATTTAAAATATACATAGTGTACCCCCTAAATGACCTATAATTATTTCCTGTGGTAGGGTACATTATTACCCTGTAATATAATAGGTGGTCCAATTTAAAAATTATAGGTCAATATTAAGGTCCGATACCGTGCCGTTAGTTAACATAGAAAAATGTCTTTGAATTTTTAAAGCATTTTAGAACGCTTATTTCCTCATTTTAAGTTTCTCAGAACACTTTATTTCGCATAGGCATACATAGTAAACTTTAGGGTCACTCTATGTACCCCCTAATTGACCTATAATTATTTCCTGTGGTAGGGTACACTATAACCCTGTAATATAATACGTGGTCCAATTTAAAAATTATAGGTCAATATTAAGGTCCGATACCGTGCCGTTAGTTAACATAGAAAAGTGTCTTCGTATTTCCTTGTTTTAATGCACTATTTAAAATATACATAGTGTACCCCCTAATTGACCTATAATTATTTCCTGTGGTAGGGTACACTATTACCCTGTAATATAATACTTGGTCCAATTTAAATATTATGGGTCAATATTAAGGTCTGATATTGCGCTTTGCGTTAGTTAACCATTGAAAGATGTCTTTGAATTTTTAAAGCATTTTAGAACGCTTATTTCTTCATTTTAAGCATCTCAGAACACTCTATTTCGCATAGGCATACATAGTAAAATTTAGGGTCACGCTGTGTACCCCCTAAATGACCTATAATTATTTCCTGTGGTAGGGTACACTATTACCCTGTAATATAATACGTGGTCCAATTTAAAAATTATAGGTCAATATTAAGGTCCGATACCGTGCCGTTAGTTAACATAGAAACATGTCTTTGAATTTTTAAAGCATTTTAGAACGCTTATTTCCTCATTTTAAGCTTCTCAGAACACTTTATTTCATATAGGCATACATAGTAAACTTTAGGGTCACGCTGTGTACCCCCTAATTGACCTATAATTATTTCCTTTGGTAGGGTACACTATTACCCTGTAATATAATACCTGGTCCAATTAAAATATTATGGGTCAATATTAAGGTCTGATATTGCGCCTTGCGTTAGTTAACCATTGAAATATGTCTTTGAATTTTTAAAGCATTTTAGAACGCTTATTTCTTCATTTTAAGCTTCTCAGAACACTCTATTTCGCATAGGCATACATAGTAAAATTTAGGGTCACGCTGTGTACCCCCTAAATGACCTATAATTATTTCCTGTGGTAGGGTACACAATTACCCTGGAATATAATGCGTGGTTCAATTTAAAAATTATAGGTCAATATTAAGTTCCGATACCGTGCCGTTAGTTAACATTGAAAAATGTCTTCGTATTTCCTTGTTTTAATGCACTATTTAAAATATACATAGTGTACCCCCTAATTGACCTATAATTATTTCCTGTGGTAGGGTACACTATTACCCTGTAATATAATACCTGGTCCAATTTAAATATTATGGGTCAATATTAAGGTCTGATATTGCGCCTTGCGTTAGTTAACCATTGAAAGATGTCTTTGAATTTTTAAAGCATTTTAGAACGCTTATTTCTTCATTTTAAGCATCTCAGAACACTCTATTTCGCATAGGCATACATAGTAAAATTTAGGGACACGCTGTGTACCCCCTAAATGACCTATAATTATTTCCTGTGGTAGGGTACACTATTACCCTGTAATATAATACGTGGTCCAATTTAAAAATTATAGGTCAATATTAAGGTCCGATACCGTGCCGTTAGCTAACATAGAAAAATGTTTTTGAATTTTTAAAGCATTTTAGAACGCTTAATTCCTCATTTTAAGCTTCTCAGAACTCTTTATTTCGCATAGGCATACATAGTAAACTTTAGGGTCACGCTGTGTACCACCTAAATGACCTATAATTATTTCCTGTGGTAAGGTACACTATTACCCTGTAATATAATACGTGGTACAATTTAAAAATTATAGGTCAATATTAAGGTCCGATACCGTGCAGTTAGTTAACATAGAAAAGTGTCTTCGTGTTTCCTTGTTTTAATGCACTATTTAAAATATACATAGTGTACCCCCTAAATGACCTATAATTATTTCCTGTGGTAGGGTACACTATTACCCTGTAATATAATAGGTGGTACAATTTAAAAATTATAGGTCAATATTAAGGTCCGATACCGTGCCGTTAGTTAACATAGAAAAGTGTCTTCGTGTTTCCTTGTTTTAATGCACTATTTAAAATATACATAGTGTACCCCCTAAATGACCTATAATTATTTCCTGTGGTAGGGTACATTATTACCCTGTAATATAATAGGTGGTCCAATTTAAAAATTATAGGTCAATATTAAGGTCCGATACCGTGCCGTTAGTTAACATAGAAAAATGTCTTTGAATTTTTAAAGCATTTTAGAACGCTTATTTCCTCATTTTAAGTTTCTCAGAACACTTTATTTCGCATAGGCATACATAGTAAACTTTAGGGTCACTCTATGTACCCCCTAATTGACCTATAATTATTTCCTGTGGTAGGGTACACTATAACCCTGTAATATAATACGTGGTCCAATTTAAAAATTATAGGTCAATATTAAGGTCCGATACCGTGCCGTTAGTTAACATAGAAAAGTGTCTTCGTGTTTCCTTGTTTTAATGCACTATTTAAAATATACATAGTGTACCCCCTAAATGACCTATAATTATTTCCTGTGGTAGGGTACACTATTACCCTGTAATATAATAGGTGGTACAATTTAAAAATTATAGGTCAATATTAAGGTCCGATACCGTGCCGTTAGTTAACATAGAAAAGTGTCTTCGTGTTTCCTTGTTTTAATGCACTATTTAAAATATACATAGTGTACCCCCTAAATGACCTATAATTATTTCCTGTGGTAGGGTACATTATTACCCTGTAATATAATAGGTGGTCCAATTTAAAAATTATAGGTCAATATTAAGGTCCGATACCGTGCCGTTAGTTAACATAGAAAAATGTCTTTGAATTTTTAAAGCATTTTAGAACGCTTATTTCCTCATTTTAAGTTTCTCAGAACACTTTATTTCGCATAGGCATACATAGTAAACTTTAGGGTCACTCTATGTACCCCCTAATTGACCTATAATTATTTCCTGTGGTAGGGTACACTATAACCCTGTAATATAATACGTGGTCCAATTTAAAAATTATAGGTCAATATTAAGGTCCGATACCGTGCCGTTAGTTAACATAGAAAAGTGTCTTCGTATTTCCTTGTTTTAATGCACTATTTAAAATATACATAGTGTACCCCCTAATTGACCTATAATTATTTCCTGTGGTAGGGTACACTATTACCCTGTAATATAATACTTGGTCCAATTTAAATATTATGGGTCAATATTAAGGTCTGATATTGCGCTTTGCGTTAGTTAACCATTGAAAGATGTCTTTGAATTTTTAAAGCATTTTAGAACGCTTATTTCTTCATTTTAAGCATCTCAGAACACTCTATTTCGCATAGGCATACATAGTAAAATTTAGGGTCACGCTGTGTACCCCCTAAATGACCTATAATTATTTCCTGTGGTAGGGTACACTATTACCCTGTAATATAATACGTGGTCCAATTTAAAAATTATAGGTCAATATTAAGGTCCGATACCGTGCCGTTAGTTAACATAGAAACATGTCTTTGAATTTTTAAAGCATTTTAGAACGCTTATTTCCTCATTTTAAGCTTCTCAGAACACTTTATTTCATATAGGCATACATAGTTAACTTTAGGGTCACGCTGTGTACCCCCTAATTGACCTATAATTATTTCCTTTGGTAGGGTACACTATTACCCTGTAATATAATACCTGGTCCAATTAAAATATTATGGGTCAATATTAAGGTCTGATATTGCGCCTTGCGTTAGTTAACCATTGAAATATGTCTTTGAATTTTTAAAGCATTTTAGAACGCTTATTTCTTCATTTTAAGCTTCTCAGAACACTCTATTTCGCATAGGCATACATAGTAAAATTTAGGGTCACGCTGTGTACCCCCTAAATGACCTATAATTATTTCCTGTGGTAGGGTACACAATTACCCTGGAATATAATGCGTGGTTCAATTTAAAAATTATAGGTCAATATTAAGTTCCGATACCGTGCCGTTAGTTAACATTGAAAAATGTCTTCGTATTTCCTTGTTTTAATGCACTATTTAAAATATACATAGTGTACCCCCTAATTGACCTATAATTATTTCCTGTGGTAGGGTACACTATTACCCTGTAATATAATACCTGGTCCAATTTAAATATTATGGGTCAATATTAAGGTCTGATATTGCGCCTTGCGTTAGTTAACCATTGAAAGATGTCTTTGAATTTTTAAAGCATTTTAGAACGCTTATTTCTTCATTTTAAGCATCTCAGAACACTCTATTTCGCATAGGCATACATAGTAAAATTTAGGGTCACGCTGTGTACCCCCTAAATGACCTATAATTATTTCCTGTGGTAGGGTACACTATTACCCTGTAATATAATACGTGGTCCAATTTAAAAATTATAGGTCAATATTAAGGTCCGATACCGTGCCGTTAGTTAACATAGAAACATGTCTTTGAATTTTTAAAGCATTTTAGAACGCTTATTTCCTCATTTTAAGCTTCTCAGAACACTTTATTTCATATAGGCATACATAGTAAACTTTAGGGTCACGCTGTGTACCCCCTAATTGACCTATAATTATTTCCTTTGGTAGGGTACACTATTACCCTGTAATATAATACCTGGTCCAATTAAAATATTATGGGTCAATATTAAGGTCTGATATTGCGCCTTGCGTTAGTTAACCATTGAAATATGTCTTTGAATTTTTAAAGCATTTTAGAACGCTTATTTCTTCATTTTAAGCTTCTCAGAACACTCTATTTCGCATAGGCATACATAGTAAAATTTAGGGTCACGCTGTGTACCCCCTAAATGACCTATAATTATTTCCTGTGGTAGGGTACACAATTACCCTGGAATATAATGCGTGGTTCAATTTAAAAATTATAGGTCAATATTAAGTTCCGATACCGTGCCGTTAGTTAACATTGAAAAATGTCTTCGTATTTCCTTGTTTTAATGCACTATTTAAAATATACATAGTGTACCCCCTAATTGACCTATAATTATTTCCTGTGGTAGGGTACACTATTACCCTGTAATATAATACCTGGTCCAATTTAAATATTATGGGTCAATATTAAGGTCTGATATTGCGCCTTGCGTTAGTTAACCATTGAAAGATGTCTTTGAATTTTTAAAGCATTTTAGAACGCTTATTTCTTCATTTTAAGCATCTCAGAACACTCTATTTCGCATAGGCATACATAGTAAAATTTAGGGACACGCTGTGTACCCCCTAAATGACCTATAATTATTTCCTGTGGTAGGGTACACTATTACCCTGTAATATAATACGTGGTCCAATTTAAAAATTATAGGTCAATATTAAGGTCCGATACCGTGCCGTTAGCTAACATAGAAAAATGTTTTTGAATTTTTAAAGCATTTTAGAACGCTTAATTCCTCATTTTAAGCTTCTCAGAACTCTTTATTTCGCATAGGCATACATAGTAAACTTTAGGGTCACGCTGTGTACCACCTAAATGACCTATAATTATTTCCTGTGGTAAGGTACACTATTACCCTGTAATATAATACGTGGTACAATTTAAAAATTATAGGTCAATATTAAGGTCCGATACCGTGCCGTTAGTTAACATAGAAAAGTGTCTTCGTGTTTCCTTGTTTTAATGCACTATTTAAAATATACATAGTGTACCCCCTAAATGACCTATAATTATTTCCTGTGGTAGGGTACACTATTACCCTGTAATATAATAGGTGGTCCAATTTAAAAATTATAGGTCAATATTAAGGTCCGATACCGTGCCGTTAGTTAACATAGAAAAGTGTCTTCGTATTTCCTTGTTTTAATGCACTATTTAAAATATACATAGTGTACCCCCTAATTGACCTATATATATTTCCTGTGGTAGGGTACACTATTACCCTGTAATATAATACCTGGTCCAATTTAAATATTATAGGTCAATATTAAGGTCCGATACCCTTCCGTTAGTTAACATAGAAAAATGTCTTTGAATTTTTAAAGCATTTTAGAACGCTTATTTCCTCATTTTAAGCTTCTCAGAACACTTTATTTAGCATAGGCATACATAGTAAACTTTAGGGTCACGCTGTGTACCCCCTAATTGACCTATAATTATTTTACGGGGTAGGGTACACTATAACCCTGTAATATAATAGGTGGTTCAATTTAAAAATTTTAGGTCAATATTAAGGACCGATACCGTGCCGTTAGTTAACATAGAAAAGTGTCTTCGAATTTCCTTGTTTTAATGCACTATTTAAAATATACATAGTGTACCCCCTAATTGACCTTTAATTATTTCCTGTGGTAGGGTACACTATTACCCTGTAATATAATACCTGGTCCAATTTAAATATTATGGGTCAATATTAAGGTCTGATATTGCGCCTTGCGCTAGTTAACCATTGAAAGATGTCTTTGAATTTTAAAAGCATTTTAGAACGCATATTTCTTCATTTTAAGCTTCTCAGAACACTTTATTTCGCATAGGCATACATAGTAAACTTTAGGGTCACGCTGTGTACCCCCTAAGTGACCTATAATTATTTCCCGTGGTAGGTAACAATATTACCCTGCAATATAATACGTGGTCCAATTTAAAAATTATAGGTAAATATTAAGGTCCTATACCGTGCCGTTAGTTAACATAGAAAAATGTCTTTGAATTTTTAAAGCATTTTAGAACGCTTATTTCTTCATTTTAAGCTTCTCAGAACACTCTATTTCGCATAGGCATACATAGTAAACTTTAGGGTCACGCTGTGTACCACCTAATTGACCTATAATTATTTCCTGTGGTAAGGTACACTATTACCCTGTAATATAATACGTGGTACAATTTAAAAATTATAGGTCAATATTAAGGTCCGATACCGTGCCGTTAGTTAACATAGAAAAGTGTCTTCGTATTTCCTTGTTTTAATGCACTATTTAAAATATACATTGTGTACCCCCTAAATGACCTATAATTATTTCCTGCGGTAGGGTACACTATTACCCTGTAATATAATAGGTGGTCCAATTTAAAAATTATAGGTCAATATTAAGGTCCGATACCGTGCCGTTAGTTAACATAGAAAAATGTCTTTGAATTTTTAAAGCATTTTAGAACGCTTATTTCCTCATTTTAAGCTTCTCAGAACACTTTATTTCGCATAGGCATACATAGTAAACTTTAGGGTCACTCTGTGTACCCCCTAATTGACCTATAATTATTTCCTGTGGTAGGGTACACTATAACCCTGTAATATAATACGTGGTCCAATTTAAAAATTATAGGTTAATATTAAGGTCCGATACCGTGCCGTTAGTTAACATAGAAAAGTGTCTTCGTATTTCCTTGTTTTAATGCAGTATTTAAAATATACATAGTGTACCCCCTAAATGACCTATAATTATTTCCTGTGGTAGGGTACAGTATTACCCTGTAATATAATAGGTGGTCCTATTTAAAAATTATAGGTCAATATTAAGGTCCGATACCGTGCCGTTAGTTAACATAGAAAAATGTCTTTGAATTTTTAAAGCATTTTAGAACGCTTATTTCCTCATTTTAAGCTTCTCAGAGCACTTTATTTCGCATAGGCATACATAGTAAACTTTGGGGTCACTCTGTGTACCCCCTAATTGACCTATAATTATTTCCTGTGGTAGGGTACACTATAACCCTGTAATATAATACGTGGTCCAATTTAAAAATTATAGGTCAATATTAAGGTCCGATACCGTGCCGTTAGTTAACATAGAAAAGTGTCTTCGTATTTCCTTGTTTTAATGCACTATTTAAAATATACATAGTGTACCCCCTAATTGACCTATAATTATTTCCTGTGGTAGGGTACACTATTACCCTGTAATATAATACCTGGTACAATATAAATATTATGGGTCAATATTAAGGTCTGATATTGCGCCTTGCGTTAGTTAACCATTGAAAGATGTCTTTGAATTTTTAAAGCATTTCAGAAAGCTTATTTCTTCATTTTAAGCTTCTCAAAACATTTTATTTCGCATAGGCATACATAGTAAAATTTAGGGTGACGCTGTGTACCCCCTAAATGACCTATAATTATTTCCTGTGGTAGGGTACACTATTACCCTGTAATATAATACGTGGTCCAATTTAAAAATTATAGGTCAATATTAAGTTCCGATACCGTGCCGTTAGTTAACATAGAAAAATGTCTTTGAATTTTTAAAGCGTTTTAGAACGCTTATTTCCTCATTTTAAGCTTCTCAGAACAATTTATTTCGCATAGGCATGCATAGTAAACTTTAGGGTCACGCTGTGTACCACCTAAATGACCTATAATTATTTCCTGTGGTAAGGTACACTATTACCCTGTAATATAATACGTGGTACAATTTAAAAATTATAGGTCAATATTAAGGTCCGATACCGTGCCGTTAGTTAACATAGAAAAGTGTCTTCGTGTTTCCTTGTTTTAATGCACTATTTAAAATATACATAGTGTACCCCCTAAATGACCTATAATTATTTCCTGTGGTAGGGTACACTATTACCCTGTAATATAATAGGTGGTCCAATTTAAAAATTATAGGTCAATATTAAGGTCCGATACCGTGCCGTTAGTTAACATAGAAAAATGTCTTTGAATTTTTAAAGCATTTTAGAATGCTTATTTCCTCATTTTAAGCTTTTCAGAACACTTTATTTCGCATAGGCATACATAGTAAACTTTAGGGTCACTCTGTGTACCCCCTAATTGACCTATAATTATTTCCTGTGGTAGGGTACACTATAACCCTGTAATATAATAGGTGGTCCTATTTAAAAATTATAGGTCAATATTAAGGTCCGATACCGTGCCGTTAGTTAACATAGAAAAGTGTCTTCGTATTTCCTTGTTTTAATGCACTATTTAAAATATACATAGTGTACCCCCTAATTGACCTATATATATTTCCTGTGGTAGGGTACACTATTACCCTGTAATATAATACCTGGTCCAATTTAAATATTATAGGTCAATATTAAGGTCCGATACCCTTCCGTTAGTTAACATAGAAAAATGTCTTTGAATTTTTAAAGCATTTTAGAACGCTTATTTCCTCATTTTAAGCTTCTCAGAACACTTTATTTCGCATAGGCATACATAGTAAACTTTAGGGTCACGCTGTGTACCCCCTAATTGACCTATAATTATTTTACGGGGTAGGGTACACTATAACCCTGTAATATAATAGGTGGTTCAATTTAAAAATTTTAGGTCAATATTAAGGACCGATACCGTACCGTTAGTTAACATAGAAAAGTGTCTTCGAATTTCCTTGTTTTAATGCACTATTTAAAATATACATAGTGTACCCCCTAATTGACCTTTAATTATTTCCTGTGGTAGGGTACACTATTACCCTGTAATATAATACCTGGTCCAATTTAAATATTATGGGTCAATATTAAGGTCTGATATTGCGCCTTCCGCTAGTTAACCATTGAAAGATGTCTTTGAATTTTAAAAGCATTTTAGAACGCATATTTCTTCATTTTAAGCTTCTCAGAACACTTTATTTCGCATAGGCATACATAGTAAACTTTAGGGTCACGCTGTGTACCCCCTAAGTGACCTATAATTATTTCCCGTGGTAGGTAACAATATTACCCTGTAATATAATACGTGGTCCAATTTAAAAATTATAGGTAAATATTAAGGTCCGATACCGTGTCGTTAGTTAACATAGAAAAATGTCTTTGAATTTTTAAAGCATTTTAGAACGCTTATTTCTTCATTTTAAGCTTCTCAGAACACTCTATTTCGCATAGGCATACATAGTAAACTTTAGGGTCACGCTGTGTACCACCTAATTGACCTATAATTATTTCCTGTGGTAAGGTACACTATTACCCTGTAATATAATACGTGGTACAATTTAAAAATTATAGGTCAATATTAAGGTCCGATACCGTGCCGTTAGTTAACATAGAAAAGTGTCTTCGTATTTCTTTGTTTTAATGCACTATTTAAAATATACATAGTGTACCCCCTAATTGACCTATATATATTTCCTGTGGTAGGGTACACTATTACCCTGTAATATAATACCTGGTCCAATTTAAATATTATGGGTCAATATTAAGGTCTGATATCGCGCCTTGCGTTAGTTAACCATTGAAAGATGTCTTTGAATTTTTAAAGCATTTTAGAACGCTTATTTCTTCATTTTAAGCTTCTCAGAACACTCTATTTCGCATAGGCATACATAGTAAACTTTAGGGTCACGCTGTGTACCACCTAAATGACCTATAATTATTTCCTGTGGTAAGGTACACTATTACCCTGTAATATAATACGTGGTACAATTTAAAAATTATAGGTCAATATTAAGGTCCGATACCGTGCCGTTAGTTAACATAGAAAAGTGTCTTCGTGTTTCCTTGTTTTAATGCACTATTTAAAATATACATAGTGTACCCCCTAAATGACCTATAATTATTTCCTGTGGTAGGGTACACTATTACCCTGTAATATAATAGGTGGTCCAATTTAAAAATTATAGGTCAATATTAAGGTCCGATACCGTGCCGTTAGTTAACATAGAAAAATGTCTTTGAATTTTTAAAGCATTTTAGAATGCTTATTTCCTCATTTTAAGCTTTTCAGAACACTTTATTTCGCATAGGCATACATAGTAAACTTTAGGGTCACTCTGTGTACCCCCTAATTGACCTATAATTATTTCCTGTGGTAGGGTACACTATAACCCTGTAATATAATAGGTGGTCCTATTTAAAAATTATAGGTCAATATTAAGGTCCGATACCGTGCCGTTAGTTAACATAGAAAAGTGTCTTCGTATTTCCTTGTTTTAATGCACTATTTAAAATATACATAGTGTACCCCCTAATTGACCTATATATATTTCCTGTGGTAGGGTACACTATTACCCTGTAAAATAATACCTGGTCCAATTTAAATATTATAGGTCAATATTAAGGTCCGATACCCTTCCGTTAGTTAACATAGAAAAATGTCTTTGAATTTTTAAAGCATTTTAGAACGCTTATTTCCTCATTTTAAGCTTCTCAGAACACTTTATTTCGCATAGGCATACATAGTAAACTTTAGGGTCACGCTGTGTACCCCCTAATTGACCTATAATTATTTTACGGGGTAGGGTACACTATAACCCTGTAATATAATAGGTGGTTCAATTTAAAAATTTTAGGTCAATATTAAGGACCGATACCGTACCGTTAGTTAACATAGAAAAGTGTCTTCGAATTTCCTTGTTTTAATGCACTATTTAAAATATACATAGTGTACCCCCTAATTGACCTTTAATTATTTCCTGTGGTAGGGTACACTATTACCCTGTAATATAATACCTGGTCCAATTTAAATATTATGGGTCAATATTAAGGTCTGATATTGCGCCTTGCGCTAGTTAACCATTGAAAGATGTCTTTGAATTTTAAAAGCATTTTAGAACGCATATTTCTTCATTTTAAGCTTCTCAGAACACTTTATTTCGCATAGGCATACATAGTAAACTTTAGGGTCACGCTGTGTACCCCCTAAGTGACCTATAATTATTTCCCGTGGTAGGTAACAATATTACCCTGTAATATAATACGTGGTCCAATTTAAAAATTATAGGTAAATATTAAGGTCCGATACCGTGCCGTTAGTTAACATAGAAAAATGTCTTTGAATTTTTAAAGCATTTTAGAACGCTTATTTCTTCATTTTAAGCTTCTCAGAACACTCTATTTCGCATAGGCATACATAGTAAACTTTAGGGTCACGCTGTGTACCACCTAATTGACCTATAATTATTTCCTGTGGTAAGGTACACTATTACCCTGTAATATAATACGTGGTACAATTTAAAAATTATAGGTCAATATTAAGGTCCGATACCGTGCCGTTAGTTAACATAGAAAAGTGTCTTCGTATTTCCTTGTTTTAATGCACTATTTAAAATATACATAGTGTACCCCCTAAATGACCTATAATTATTTCCTGCGGTAGGGTACACTATTACCCTGTAATATAATAGGTGGTCCAATTTAAAAATTATAGGTCAATATTAAGGTCCGATACCGTGCCGTTAGTTAACATAGAAAAATGTCTTTGAATTTTTAAAGCATTTTAGAACCCTTATTTCCTCATTTTAAGCTTCTCAGAACACTTTATTTCGCATAGGCATACATAGTAAACTTTAGGGTCACTCTGTGTACCCCCTAATTGACCTATAATTATTTCCTGTGATAGGGTACACTATAACCCTGTAATATAATACGTGGTCCAATTTAAAAATTATAGGTCAATATTAAGGTCCGATACCGTGCCGTTAGTTAACATAGAAAAGTGTCTTCGTATTTCCTTGTTTTAATGCACTATTTAAAATATACATAGTGTACCCCCTAATTGACCTATAATTATTTCCTGTGGTAGGGTACACTATTACCCTGTAATATAATACCTGGTCCAATTTAAATATTATGGGTCAATATTAAGGTCTGATATTGCGCCTTGCGTTAGTTAACCATTGAAAGATGTCTTTGAATTTTTAAAGCATTTTAGAATGCTTATTTCCTCATTTTAAGCTTTTCAGAACACTTTATTTCGCATAGGCATACATAGTAAACTTTAGGGTCACTCTGTGTACCCCCTAATTGACCTATAATTATTTCCTGTGGTAGGGTATACTATAACCCTGTAATATAATAGGTGGTCCAATTTTAAAATTATAGGTCAATATTAAGGTCCGATACCGTGCCGTTAGTTAACATAGAAAAGTGTCTTCGAATTTCCTTGTTTTAATGCACTATTTAAAATATACATAGTGCACCCCCTAATTATCCTTTAATTATTTCCTGTGGTAGGGTACACTATTACCCTGTAATATAATACCTGGTCCAATTTAAATATTATGGGTCAATATTAAGGTCTGATATTGCGCCTTGCGCTAGTTAACCATTGAAAGATGTCTTTGAATTTTAAAAGCATTTTAGAACGCATATTTCTTCATTTTAAGCTTCTCAGAACACTTTATTTCGCATAGGCATACATAGTAAACTTTAGGGTCACTCTGTGTACCCCCTAATTGACCTTAATTATTTCCTGTGGTAGGGTACACTATAACCCTGTAATATAATACGTGGTCCAATTTAAAAATTATAGGTCAATATTAAGGTCCGATACCGTGCCGTTAGTTAACATAGAAAAGTGTCTTCGTATTTCTTTGTTTTAATGCACTATTTAAAATATACATAGTGTACCCCCTAATTGACCTATATATATTTCCTGTGGTAGGGTACACTATTACCCTGTAATATAATACCTGGACCAATTTAAATATTATGGGTCAATATGAAGGTCTGATATCGCGCCTTGCGTTAGTTAACCATTGAAAGATGTCTTTGAATTTTTAAAGCATTTTAGAACGCTTATTTCTTCATTTTAAGCTTCTCAGAACACTCTATTTCGCATAGGCATACATAGTAAACTTTAGGGTCACGCTGTGTACCACCTAATTGACCTATAATTATTTCCTGTGGTAAGGTACACTATTACCCTGTAATATAATACGTGGTACAATTTAAAAATTATTGATCAATATTAAGGTCCGATACCGTGCCGTTAGTTAACATAGAAAAGTGTCTTCGTATTTCCTTGTTTTAATGCAGTATTTAAAATATACATAGTGTACCCCCTAAATGACCTATAATTATTTCCTGTGGTAGGGTACACTATTACCCTGTAATATAATAGGTGGTCCAATTTAAAAATTATAGGTCAATATTAAGGTCCGATACCGTGCCGTTAGTTAACATAGAAAAATGTCTTTAAATTTTTAAAGCATTTTAGAACGCTTATTTCCTCATTTTAAGCTTCTCAGAGCACTTTATTTCGCATAGGCATACATAGTAAACTTTGGGGTCACTCTGTGTACCCCCTAATTGACCTATAATTATTTCCTGTGGTAGGGTACACTATAACCCTGTAATATAATACGTGGTCCAATTTAAAAATTATAGGTCAATATTAAGGTCCGATACCGTGCCGTTAGTT